>NC_083098.1:7259387-7546231 GCF_949774975.1 Lagenorhynchus albirostris | reverse complement strand
TGAGGACACTACCTATTCACTAAAAATGTTTTATTTGAAAATAAATTTCATTTTGAAATAAAATATTATTTAATAATAGAAAGTTTTAGAACCTTAAATTTTTCTATTAGTTAAGGCTTCCACATGTATAGCTGTGCTGGATGATATATTGTAAAAGCACTTTAATATTCTTAGTGGTCATAATTTTTAATTGTGAGTTGTTTGCGGTAAAGACATTATCCCAACCAAGGAGATGAAGTTATTTCACAGTAATCGGTCTTTAAGCCTATCTCTGTGTAACTGAAATACTTTAGAAGTTGGTTCTAGTCTAAAACCAATTATTCAATTTTGCTTCAAATTCTGTGACTCATATTACCCATGAGCACAAAGACATTAGTAATATCGCTTAAATACGAGATGGGCATAGAGATTCTAGATCACGCTGCTCTTTGAATTTGTTGCCCAAGGACCATTTGAAGCAAAGGTAATTGAAAAGACACAGTATAATTTGGACTGATTCTATCGCACTAGGTAAAAGGATTGTTTTGGATAATTTAATGAATAGGTCCACTTATCAAAGGAAGAAATAAAGCCAAGGGTTTGAATCCAGAAGGAAAAAAATACAAATAAGAAACATGAAAAAGGGAAAGGGAGATAAGCTGCCTAATTTCAGGCAAAATGAAATAGCGTGAAGATAAATCAGAGTTGAATTTCAAAAACATATGTATAAAATAGTTGAAGAGTGACATAAAGGGATATGACTTTCTTCAGATGATGGGGACAGGTCTTAATAGGAATATGATTAAGTTGATTTTTCTTCCAATATTCAATTCCAGAGTACAGTGATTTAGTTTGAAACTCCTAAGGTAAGTTAATTTGAATTAAATGTAATTTAAGGCCATATAAAGCTTTGCTTTCAGAATCAGCTGGCCAGTAAAGATCACATTGATTTGCTTCATTGAATTTATTCATATTGCGTTTATGCTCTACCAATCCATTATGCCTTTCAAGATTTTTCCTATATCATTTCCTTCTTGAAAACTTGCAATTGTCAGTAACAGCATCCAGACCATGTGAAGACCTGGTAGATCTCATGGGGGGTAGAAGTTCAAGGTGGATTTATTTGTATATTACATAAGAAATCTCACTTGAGCCAGTGGTGTTATATCTCTGATCCTAAGTATGATACGACATTGGTGTTTGAAGATTTGTGGGTAGAGATCACAAGTTCAAATAACTTCAGGGACCAAACAGTACAGGTTGAACTGTGAGATCACAAGGAAGAGTAGTAAGTATATGCAATGTTATGAGCCACAGAATGCATGTCTTGTCTAAAGACAGCTGTTTTTTTAAAAAAATATTTATTTATTTATTCATTTTTTAATTTATTTGGCTGCGCTGGGTCTTAGTCGTGGCACACGGGATTTTCGTTGCTGCATGAGGGATCTTCATGGTAGCATGTGGGATCTTTTTTATTTTTCTGTAGTTGTGGCACATGGGATCTTCATTGCAGCATGCAGGATCTTTAGTTGCGGCATGGGAACTCTTAGTTGCGGCATGCATGTGGGATCTAGTTCCCTGACCAGGGATCAAACCCCGGGCCCCATGCATTGGGAGCGCAGAGTCTTAACCACTGGACCACGAGGGAAGTCCTTAAACACTGTTTTTAAGGCACTGATGTAGGTTTACAAAACCTGGATCTAGAGACAGAATTTAGTCTGACCACTATTCAACACCTCTAACTAAACAGTCTATTAATAACGGGAATAAGACTTAGAAAAAACTAAAAATGATCTCCTAACCCTTCAATTCCAGACTCTTCCTTCAGAATGAAATTTCTTATCCTTGCTGGCCTTTTGATAACTGCCACTGCTCTGCCCATCCCTGTGAGTACAGTTCCTCAGTTTCCCACTCCATTTCCATTCTAGAGACATCGTATTTCTGGGCTAGAAAGTGTTACCTTTATCTTTTCATTTCACAGAAGAGGAAAGTGGACTCCAGGAAAGTTGTAGAACCAGGAATTTACCACTCTTCTTCAGCCCAAGGGTCTTCCCAGTACAAATCCCAGTTCTACATGCTATTTGCAAGCTGCATGACCTTCAGTGAGGAACTAACCCATGGCTTCCCAGACTGTAAAATGAGTTGTAAGAACTACCTCAGAATTGTGCAAGGATGATAAAAATGCATCTAACGCACTTAACAGTCCTAACTGGAACATAGGAAGCTCTCAAATAAACTTAGCAATATAGAGCAAGTATTCCACAGTGACCTAAGTCTTAATTAGGCAGTTTGAATTGAGTTTCGTTTACAATATCCTTACCCCAAACCATCTCATGTTGATTATAGACATGCGTCCCCATCTATACGAATGAGATCTATGAGTTTAAGCTCTGCTTATTATAGTCTGACTAGGTAGGGTACCTAGTAGGCAGGAACACCTGTCCCCTAAACATTTTGTAACAAAGGAGCCTTCAGAGAAGTGAGGGAGCTTTCAAAATCTGTATTTGGGGATACAAACTTTAAATTTACACTTCCATACTCTCTCCACTTTGAACTGATAAATGCTGAGAATTAAACTGAGAACACTGTTGATTTGAAGATGAAGAGGCATGCAATATGTAATTAATCTTACAAAATGTAAAAAAAAAAAAGAGAAAACATTCTTTGGAAATAAGTTTAAAGGTAAGAAGTACAAGTTCTAAATCACTGGACAAAATTAATTCAACTTTTCCCTATTCCAGGACAGCTACGTCACTGATGCGTATAATGCTCAATAGTGGCTTGTTACCTAGTCTCATTCAGAATAAAATCTCTTTGTAATGAATAACGTATTGCCATATGTTGCTTTACCTTGTTGCTGTTATTGTTTTACAAGCTTGAACAGTCTGGAGGAAGTTCCAGTGGTCAGGTAAACTTCCGGTTGTATTTTCAAATGACATGTTCATCATTTTAAAAGTTTTCAAATGTTTGGAATGACTGACATCATGTTTCTTATTATAGAGATTTAACTTTTACCTACCACAAGGACCACCATTTTTTCCTCAGATCCCATCTCTCCCACCTCCACAATTGCCCCTGGTAAGCATGGGTTTGGGGAATCTCAAACTGCAAAAAGTATTTATTAGTTGGATGATGGTTATAACATTTTCCAAATTTTGACACAGAAATATAAGAGGCCACCAGGCATCAGCTATTCACACTACCCTCCCTGCATAGCTTGTGGTGAAGTGTGACAAAGGAGTAGCAACTTTCCCTCTAAAACTTCAGTGACTTCTTCCAATGTCTCTCTACACTTGCTATCAAAAAGATGTTTACACTGAATTACCCCGACTATGATGAGCTTAGTTACTCTTCATGAAGGGAATGCTAACCTTTTTCTATATTACCTGTTCTTTTTCTTTTTGTAAATAGCCTTGCTGTTTTCTTTTCTCTAAAGTTTTTTCCCCAGCTCTCCAGCTTTTTTTCACAGGTCAAACAATATAATTATTTTGCTCTTCTTGTACCCTTTCCAATCTCTCCTAATATCTGAATTCTTATAATATCTTTTTAATAAAGGCCAGGACAATGCTAAATACATAATAGAGTTACCTTTTTGGTACAGACCGCATTCATTTGGTTAATATTTACTGAGTGTCTACCAAATAATGGGGTCTACAGTGAGTGCTGGAAAAACAAAAAGTATAAATAAGTTCACAATCTGATGAGGAAGAGAGATTTATAAATGAAAAAACAATGTAATTTGGTAAGTGCTTCTAGATGCAAATACAAAACCAGCTGACTTAGGCTATGTGTCAAAGAGCTCCTAACAGAGGAAGGGTAGCCAGGCCAGGTCATGAGAAGTGGAAGGGGCATTCCAGGCAGAGGGAACAGCAAGTGCTGAGAAGGACATGGCAACCTGGGGAAAGAATGAACAGGGCAATGAGGCTGCCACACAGGTTGGGACATGTTAAATAAACAGTATTTAGGCAATGATGTTTTGAAAAGTTCATACACATTTTAAAATAGCAACTTGTTTAACTTCTTGTCTATCATCTAAAAGTTTTAAAATATGAACACAATTTTGCATAGTTTTTGTTTTTATATCTAAATGTAACAAAACACCTTCCCTTTGCTTATATTTAATTTCGAACTGCTTACTTCTCAACTTTAAGTAGTCTTTTAGAAGTTGTCACTAAAGCTACAGTCCTCAATGGAACATTCTTTCCCTTTAATGTTTTCACATGGCCTAACTGTTAGACACTACATTTCTAAGTTCTTGCATTTATAATTAATTGCTAATTATTTTGGTTCTAGTCAGGGTAAGGTGCGTTGGTTCTTTTCTTTTTCTGAAATCCATACGATTTGGATTTTGCGTTAATTTGTAAATTAACACAAAATTCTGGAGTCTTGGTTTAGAATTTAGGAATTGCTACTAACGTCCTATGCTTAAAATTATGTAAATTTTTGTGGCAATAAAAAGAATCACTAGTATATGAAACAGAAGCTCTTCCTTCCACCAGATGGCCGAATAGTATGAAAAATCAGGCAAAGATGGCTTACTGTAGAAAAACTGAAGGATTTGCAAGAACTATCAACACAGAAGACAGATTCCTAGGCTTTAGGTTTGACTAATTAAGCAAAATAAGCATAGTTCTCGAAAGAAAAACATGATTTGAAATTCACTAGAATCTAATCTCCATTAACTAGAAGCTGAACTCCCTGAGAGCACGTAATTGCTCAATAAATACTGATGGATGGAGGGATGGATGGATGGAGGGATGAGTAAATGAACATATGAGAAAGCTAAAACAAAATGTAGCACCTTATTTTATTCACAATTCACTTTTTTCCTCCTTTTTGTAGATTCCAATTCCTTTTCCATTTCCTAATAATCCAAATCAGGTAATTATACTTAAAGTTTCCTTTAAGAAAGTATCTAAATGAATACAAAACAAAAACTTGAAAATTCTTTAGATTTATTTGGAAAGAAGTTGATACCAAAAATAATGGTTATTATTCTCCTTTGGGGACAATTAGTGATTGATATTTTGTCTGATTTGAGTCATTTAATGTAAAAATCTCATATATCCTTGAAACCTGAGACCTGAAACTTTCCTTGATCATGTGGAGGGAACCCAGGAGACCAGTAGAAAAGCATTTGAAGTCAAATAATCTGGGGATGCAAGCTCTGTCATTTAACACTTTGGAGTAATCTTAAACTCCTTTGCGTCTTACTTTCCTTTAGAATACAAAATAGTGAAAAGGAATGATTTATGAAGTCCATTTCACCTCTAAAATTTTGTACTTATATTTGCTATTAATGGGGGGAAAATTCATTCTTACTGAAATGGAATCTGTCCCAGAAGTCTTTGAACTAGATTTAAGGTTATGGTCAAGGTATAAAAGGATTATTTGAATTTTACTTTTGACAGGATTTTAGTAAATGAGGGGAAATTACAGAGAACAAGACTGACTCAGTCACAAGCAAAAAAATAAATTGTGTGTAACATAGCATATTAATTCTAAATTTTTAAATGATACTTTGGTTACAACTATAGGAGATGATATTATTAAAGTTTTTTTTCATAAAGAAGTGATCCCTGGGAATTCCCTGGCGGTCCAGTGGCTTTCACTGCTGGGCCCGGGTTTGATCCTTGGTCAGGGAACTAAAGATCCCGCAAGCCATGTGGTGCAGCCAGAAGAAAAAAAAAAAAAAAAGGGATTCCCAAATACAGCCTTTTTTCCAACCTCATAAGCATAAGTTTAATTATCTTTCCGAGAAGTCCCTGCTACGTTTGGAGTCCACACACATACACACAGAAATGTGGACTAGTGTTTCCTGAGATAGTAGGTTTGAAGGGGGTGGGTGGGTACTAAAGGGTGGAGGGGTACTTAAAATATTAGCGAATGTGAATCTTACTGATGTAATTTTATAAATGCTAAGAATTCTAAAAAGCATGTTTTCATTAATCAAGCTAACAGAAAATATATAACATAGAAAAGATAGATAAAATACTGCGTTACAACTCCCTGATTATTTGATTGTCTTTCCTCTTTTCTAGGTCCTGACACTTAATGATCTTAAAGCGGTAAATACTGCTCTGTTGATCTATAAAGTTTACAAAAATATTACTTTCGACACTCCATTTAAGATGAGCCAGTTCATCAGCAAAATTACTGTATTTATTAGTCCAATTCATTTGGAAACAAAATTAAGAACAGCTGTTAAATTCAAAGCCAAAAAAACTAACTCGATACATGCAAACAGTTCTACATTCATTTATTCAACTCATCCAAACTATAAATTGACAAAACAACGTCTTCTATCATTGATAAGGAAGAAGGTGAAGAGTCTTAAAAGACTTAAGAACTACAGAATAAATTACTTTAGCAGAGATGAAACAGACTAGTTTATTTCTTCACTAACGAAGCACACTAGCTTAAATGCATAACACATTAAAGATGATCAAATCTAAATCCCAACACAATTTTTTTTACTGAACTGCACATAATTCAACTATTTAACAAGGCCCTTTATTGATATGTTATTCAGAATATTAGTTTATAAAAACATAGGAGAAATACTTGAAGGGAGTTACAAAAGAGAACACTAAAAGTTTCATTTCCCATATACTTTTCACACTTAAACATTTTCTGAAATCAACATACATCTTACAACAGATGCATTTAACCTAGAATCTCCTTTTTCTTTAAGATTCATCATTAACTAAATGGTACACTTTACAGTTGATGGTATCTCAGAGACCTGCAGTATTCATAAAAATGTCAAAAAGTTAGGCCTAAAAAGTTAGGCGTAAACCATTGCGTGCCTGAGGTAAAAATTTTCAGGATTCTTCACTACAGATTATTTAAAATCAATCACCTTGAAGAATATCTAAGTGTGCCAGAAACTTTAAGGTCAAACTAAACAAGAAACAGAGTCAAAAAAAAAAAACTTAAGTCAACTTCAAATAGCTAGTGTTCTTCCCACAATCCGCTGTTTAAGAGATTCTATAGTCCATTACCAAATGACAAATTGTAAAAATTCTAGCATCTTTTAACTAGAATGTATTATATATATATGAATATGAATATATATTCTAAAAATGTTTTAGGAAACTACCGTCAATAATTAATTATTGATGATTACAAAATTAGCAAGTTCATCTTTACATCAAAACATGGCTAAAAGAGCCCTGGCCTGTGATGGGAAAGCCTAGATTGTAAGCTCACCTTTAAAATTAAATTAGCCCTGGGCTCCCCTGGTGGCGCAGTGGTTGAGAGTCCGCCTGCCGATGCAGGGGACACGGGTTCGTGCCCCGGTCTGGGAAGATCCCACATGCCGCGGAGCGGCTGGGCCCGTGAGCCATGGCCGCTGAGCCTGCGCGTCCGAAGCCTGTGCTCCGCAACGGGAGAGGCCACAGCAGTGAGAGGCCCGCATACCACAAAAAAAAAAAAAAAATTAAATTCGCTCTGTGACCTTGGGTAAATGTATTAATTTACCTCCAAAGTCTCTTCCAGTGAAAATATTGACTCCTCAGACATATGACTCATTCAAATTACCAAATCTGAATACTTATTTATACTTTATTTTTCTGAACTTTATTGAAAGTGCTGTTGGCCACAAGCCATCCAGAAAGGATCCTGACAGAGTAACCTATAGAACTGCCATATCTTCACAGTGATAAGAATTTTTTTCTCCCAGTGATTGTGGTTAAACCAAGAAGCAGGAAAATGCACCCTAAGGGAACAAATGCTACCTCAGGGCAATTGTTCTTGCCTAAGAACAAGCAGGACAGTGTTTAGCTTACATATTGTTGCACACATGCTAGTATGGACAGCTCTACAAATAGAGGGATTCACCTTCTTGACATAGTGGTCAATTCCTTGAGCAAGCTGCCAGTCTCTTAAAACAGGACCACAGGAAAGCTATAAAACAATACTTATCCAGTGAAATTGCTTGTGTAAGCAAACCCTCGAAGCAAAGTCATAGCTGTCCTAAAATGTTGGTTCAAGTATCATTCACAGAGGGAATTCAAATAATTTAAGAAAGATAGCACTTGTATGGAAGTGTTTACAGTGAGTTTCTCAACGATTCACATCAATTTTCTATATTTCAGATATAGTGAATACTGTTACAAGGCAGTTACAAGAAAATATTTCTGTGAATTAAGGGAATTTAAATCTAAATATTGCATATTCATTTAAAAATCTTACCTCATGGGCTTCCCTCGTGGTGCAGTGGTTGAGAGTCTGCCTGCCCATGCAGGGGACACGGGTTCGTGCCCCGGTCCGGGAAGATCCCACATGCCGCGGAGCGGCTGGGCCCGTGAGCCATGGCCGCTGAGCCTGGGCATCCGTAGCCTGTGCTCCGCAATGGGAGAGGCCACAACAGTGAGAGGCCCACGTACCGCAAAAAAAAAAAAAAATCTTACCTCATGTAAATAAAACACAAAGCAGTAAAAATAGAATTTTTCAATAAAAACAAAGATTTTCATATAGAAAGTATTTCAGCTTATATACGTACTAAGTTAAAAATAAGCTAAAAGGTAAACCCATTGATATCACTGATCATTGATTTTTCTTCTTTCACAGTTAATCATTTCTGTTTTGAACCAACTTGGGGTAAGTCCACAACTTTTAAGCTATTATAAACTACAAATCTACCTAATGGACTGAAGATAGTATCTTATTTTTTTTAATATTTAGGGCTTCTTTGGGGTAAAATTTTTTTGCTATGGTTATATTGATAAAAGCAAGTGATATTTAATCTCAGAAAAGGTAAGAATAATTCTTCTGAACCATAAAACCATATGGCAGAATGGAGCCCAAGTGATTTACCCAAATTAAATCTCATGAGTTATAAACTTGATTTCCTCCAGGATCTTTTTTTTTTTTTTTTTTCTGGCTGCGCCGTGCAGCACGTGGGATCTTAGTTCCCCGACCAGGGATCAAACCCGCGCCCCCTGCATTAGAAGCGTGGAGTCTTAACCACTGGACCACCAGGGAAGTCCCTCCTCCAAAATCTTTAGATCAGAATTTCTGCAGGTCTAAAACTGTATTCTTTTCATAATGCCCAGAGCATTTGACAAAATTTCAGTTTATAGAAATTAGGTTAAGAAATTTCAAACAGTAAATTTTACCTCAAGCTTAGTTTTGTCTTACGAACAATTCATAGCAAACAGTGAGAAAAGCCTGCTGTGAAACTACCAAATCTAGAAATGCTCTCATCTCAAGGCAAGCCAACAAGTCTCCTTAACACAAAAGCATCAGCTCTCTTGATAGAAAGGCTACAGACCTTGAGACTTCTGCTTTGATTCTCACCCAAGTTTGCTTTCATCTAAAATATATACAAAAGAGAGAGAGAGACCAAAAAGGTATATTCCTTTTTAAAATATCTGAATTAATGTCAATTAAATGTCAGTATGTATTTTAACCTACCTTGAGAGAAGCTGATGAATCAAAATATTCTCAATCTTAATTTTGAGAAAGAAATTGGATTTCACGCAAGTTTTCCTTCTGAAAAGTTTCATTGCCCTAAAGTGTTTGTTCTGTGTTTCTTACCAATTCAAATGCTCTTACCAGCCCATCAAGGGTGAAGTGGGAGAAATTAAGCTCTATGTTGCAGAAAAGACAGTTGATGGTTCAATTTCTCAGCATTTAGGTGTAACAGAACCACATTATTTGCTACCTCCCAACATTACATGATTGTACCCATACTAATCCATCAACATTAAATAAACATAATATGGGAGACATGGGTGGAGGCAAAGAAAAAATATGGCAAAAATACCTTTATATAGTAACTATAATCTGTATTGTTTATTTTGGCAGAAATAATTCTCTTACTACTATGTCAGAAGTTATATACGGTTAGTAAAATCTCCAAATATCTTTTGAGCATTATTATACATTTTTAAATACTTCTATCCTAAGAGTTTAACAGCTTCAGATTGTGCCCATATTGGTAAGTTAATAATATGATTAAAGGAGGTGTAAAGAAGACCAAATTAATTACAAGTGCTTTCTTAAATGATGTGTTTTGAAATCAGTTTATTCAAACTTCACAAATATTTTAGAAAATAACAGCAAACAACATAAGTCCTTATACTGTAGGACAGAGTAGCATTTAGCCTCTAAAAGTGGTTAGAAATTTTAGGGGCCCTCTTTAGCATGTTTAGTATCTCGCTTCTATCTGAGTTTGAAATGCTTTGAAATCTCAAGAACACCTGCAGGCAAGACACCCTGACTGCAGCCGCTCATCCTTAGGTTAAGATATTATCAATAAATTGTCTCTGAGCCAAAATTATGTGAACAAGTTTAACAAGGCTCGCCAAATCAGATGTGGCCCTTACATTTCAAGTCACAAACCATAAATGGATTACTATGGATAACATGAGTATTGCTTAAGTAATATAAATCTTCCAAACTACAAACTTAAAGTAAGAAATCATAAAAGCTTCATAAACGTAGTAGGGAATACAACAGAGAATTGGCTCTGGAACCCTGCAGACCGGGATTCAAAATCCAGCTCTGTTGCTTATGGAGTAAACCTTGGGGCAACCTTTCTAAATATCATTTTCATCTGTGAAATAGGAAAAATACCACCTAACTTCGCAGGATTGTTGTGAGGATTAAGTGATACGATGTAGATATTCAGTAAATGCTATCTATCACTGTTTTAACTGTCTCTTGAAAAAAATATTCCTTATATCTGAAATATAAGTAAATATGAAGGCAATATCACCTAGTGATACAGGAGCAGATATTCCTCCAGAAATGTCTTAAACTAAAATTTTAATCTGTTTTTTTTCTATTAGAGATGGTGCTGGATACTTACAGTTAGAAGATTATCTACTTCTACCCTATCTGTAGGGTATAGTAGTTTTATCATTTTGCATACTTTGTAAATGTTCCAATGAAAACTACAAAATGCCACA
This sequence comes from Lagenorhynchus albirostris, assembly GCF_949774975.1. Classification (NCBI taxonomy): domain Eukaryota; kingdom Metazoa; phylum Chordata; class Mammalia; order Artiodactyla; family Delphinidae; genus Lagenorhynchus; species Lagenorhynchus albirostris. The sequence continues at coordinate 7,535,333 of NC_083098.1, read as the reverse complement.
AAAAATTGATTATCTGCGGATCATGTGATTTACTCATTCTTTAAGTAAAATTTTCATATAACCTAATATCTTTACTAATGTCAGGGTAGATGTGTCAAAACTATTAAAACAGAAGTAAATGTCATTCTTTAGGCAATTGCTCAAACTTTCTCAAGAGCTTCTGTAAGTAGTTTCAATTTTAGAGAATTCTATTCCATGCCAGGAAGAAGCAATTTCTTGCTACCAGACAGTAAACCGGACAGTAGAATCAGACTCTTTCATGCTGGGACAAGGTTATCCCACCCCTCACCCAATGAGCAGATCATTCTTGTCAAGTACAAGTCCCTTGTTATGTACCCAAGGACCAGGATTTTATGGATTTTAGAAAATTAATACTGCACATAAACCTTGTAACTCTTCCAGAGAGGTTTGAGGCAGCATCCTGAAATCAAACATTCTAATGTTTCTCAGCAAAACTTATAGTCACACTAAGGGGAAAAAAGCCTCCTGTCAGTTCAGTTCAAATTTACCCCAAAGGAGTTTTGACACTAACTCGGGGTTGGGGGGAGAGAAAATAAAAAACAAAAAACACCTTTTCGATTGATTTACCTTAGCCCTAGTTCTGTCCTCTAGCTACAGAGTAAGCCTAATACTCTTTTCAAATATCTGAAGGAAACAACCACGTCTCTATCACCTAACCCTCCTTTTCTTCAGATGCCCCACCTGTAGTCCAACTGGAATGAAGATGGAATTATGACAATCCCTACCTCAGGCTGACAGGAATTAGTATCATGAGACTTTCCCACTGGATATCTTGGCCAGAACGTGATACACATGTGACAAGGCAGTGTTATTTTCCTTCCTCTTCCCTGCTTCCAAGAACACGTGGAACACCAACTCTTTCCTTTCCTCTGGGAATTACAATGTTAATAGTGAGTCTCTCAAAAACCTACGTCAGTCTTTAACAATCTCTTCCTAACAAAAAACACCCAAACTCCCAAAGACCTCCTCTGTCTCTGATTTCAGTTCCTTTCTGAACATCTATTTTTAATTCATTTATGGCACACACAGTTACAGTAGAGTGAAATGCATATAGCAATTTAAATTACTAGTTTCCTGCACACATTTTTTTAAGTCATAATTCTTGGAAATGAGAACATGATTTCTTGTTCGCTGATCCTGACCTTTACCAGCTAAGAGTGACTGAAATTTCCTCATAAAACTTACAACTCTAAAGGCAAGAATACATGAGGCTTCCACTTTTGAAAGCAGCTTCAACAAGATCATGTAAAGCAAAATGCAAAGCAAATAATTTAAAGATAAATCAGATTAAACAATGGTGATTGGTGCTATTCTGAAAGAAGCTTGATGTGACAGGAACATCCTTCAGACCTCAGAAGATCAATGGGGGAAAAAAAAAAAAGACAAACAAGAACTACATGGAAAGCAGAAGTTATGGCTGAACAGAAATTTACCTTTATTTAGATTCTGATTCTTCGAAGAGCATCAGTTGTTAAGTTTGGTTTAAGCCATGCTTAAATAAAATGCATACAAAATATGATTATTTATAGCTCTTTTGACTGGAAAGCAGAAAATTCTGTGTTCTGTTTCACCATATTTGCTAACTTTATTCTGATGCAAAACCTTCTAAATGCAAATCATTTTGAAAGTGAATAAAATAATCTCCAAGTGATCTACCCCTGCCCTTTTTATATATGAGCTCTGTGACGCTGCCTTCTTTTCAGTACATGTTCCTTTGTTGCCATTTGGCTTTCGTGGAGATTGTGAGCTATAACCCATGGCAGTCAGTTTCAGAGTCCTCACTCCAGTGGGCATCTCGTTTCTCTGCCACAAGTTTGATGAATTGAAAGTGACTAGCATAAAGCTTGAGTTTATCACTGATGTCCACCCATTTCACTTTTCCAGCATCATCTCCAGCTTCTAAGGTAAGGTTATCCATTATCTCACCTGGTTACCAAAGAAAAAACATCATCAAGAAAAAGTAATTTATTCATTTCTTTTTCAGCATAATTCTGTATCTTCAAGTATTGCTACTATAATAACCTTAAATCATCATTATATTAAGTGGCCAAGTGAATTAAAAACTAGAATATTCCAAATTTCCCAAATGCCCCAATTTTAACTAAGTTCCTAAATTTTAAGTGACGGTACCAGTAAGAAAGCTTTTCTCTTTAAAAAGTAAAAATATTACCCTTCAAAAAAAAAAAAGAGAAAAAAAATAAACATGAAAACTCACATCAAAATTCCAGAAGGATTACAGATTTAAATGTTAAAAAAAAATGAAAGAAAACAATTATTGATGACTCACTTTAGAGTCTTAAGGTAAATGTACTTTTCCAAGTATGACACCAAACCAGGAACCATAAAATAAAATATTCAGTGGGGGGATGAGGTGGTGGTGGGATGACGTGGGAGATTGGGTTTGACATGTATACACTAATATGTGTAAAATAGAGAATAAGAACCTGCTGTATAAAAAATAAATAAAATAAAATTCAAAAAATATTTAGTTATATTTATAAATACATATATATTTATTAAAATATTTATAATTATCAAAAATTAAAAAGAAATGCTTTCAATCACTGTTGGCAATCTAAATGGCATGTTTCTGTAGGACAATTTGGCAATGTTTTTCAAGAGCTTTTAAAAAGCAAATGCTCTTTGATGAGCATTCATTCAAAAAATATCAGAGTGCCTCTTATGCACCAGACTCTGTACTGGGGATACAATAAACAACCCAGCAATTCCACTTCAAAGGATTTATCCTAAGGAAATAAAAAGACAAGGCTACTGAAGTATTCAAGGCAACATTATTTATAACCAAAAAGAGAAAATGGGACATAACCGAACTTTCCATCTAGAGGGCACAGATTATTAAATAAATGATAAGACAGCTACACAATGCACTCCCATTAAAAGGGAAGCCATTCTATAAATACTGGTATGGAAATATGTCCATAATATATTTTTAAGTGAAAATTCAAGTAACAAAACAGAATGTACAGTGTGAGCCCATTTTATTTTAAAAACAACTATATAAAATCTGGAAAAAGATAAATCAAAACGCTAACAGTGGTATCTTTGGGAAATGAAATAACTGGTGCTTTAAAATTTTTTCCACTTTATGTCACCTATTTTCTAAATAACTCATTATAAACACTATATCCTTTATCTTTACAATGATTATCTTTAAAATAATAAAGCTGCTTCTTAAAAGAAAAGAATCAATTGAATATTTCAGCATAACAGGTTTCTAAATCCCAGTGCTAAAATGACAGCTCTTTGTGTATCTCACAGCAACTACAACATCCAATTTTCAATGGAGAACCAGAATTAAGAAGTAAACCTGAATCTAAAAGTTAAATTAAAATATCTGATTATCTAAATAACAGTGTCCTCTAACATGCTCTTTATCAGATCTAATAATGTCTGAAAAGCATCCTCCCCTTCTGGTCACCTAATAAATTACACAAAACAGAATTCTAAAAAGTTTAAAGTTTATAGTCTGACACATGAAGAGCTTGGAAATCATCACTCCTATCTTCACACACAAAAAATCTGAACAAACTGAAAATCGACAACTCTTTTTGGATCCATCAGAGAACTGAGGTCACAGGGCACAATGCCACCCTGAAAACTAGAGAGACAGGCAAATACAGAGAATCACAACTTACCAGGAACAGAATCCCACCTCTGGAGCTAACAAGTGGTAGAAACATTTAAAAGGTAACTGACTCATTTTTGGAAACTGATCTGTGAACTAGCTTGAGAGAGAAAATCTCCTGGAGGCACAGTCTTGGGGTGGGAGGGTCATATTTTTAGGAGTTTTATCTCAGGAATGCCACGAGGTTCTCAGAGTAAAGACAAGAAAAATCCCCACTTCCTTGCAGCAGGGAGAGGGGAAAAGTAACCATTCTGAAATTAGACAAAGCATTCTGCCCTTAAGGAAAATATTTCACCAGTCCTAACCAACCTGGGGGAAGGGAAATACCCAACTCTAGCCTCCTATCTCGCCTAAGGAGTGTGAGGGTGGAAGGAAGAAGCTGAGAAGCCGCAGTGACGGTCACAGCCCAGGGGCCCAGGCTCACTGAAAAACTAAGCCCTAATCACTGAGTTCTCCTATGATTCTCCTCCAAAAGCCCACAAACCCCCTCCAAATCCCACAGCAATAGGGATTCCATAAAATAACAGGGAGTGTAACTGAAAGAATTGCGTGGCACAGACCTTATTTAAGTAGTCTCTAGAGAAACCCAAAGACAACAGAAGAGACAAAAACAAAAACACCAGAGGAAATTTTAGCCTCTGACACGTACAATTACAGCAAGTAAGTACAGCCTAACTCCTAGTCAACTAAACATAAGGCCTCACACTAAAGATCTATTTACCTCAGTCTCTTTTACTGGATACATCATGTTCACCTTTCAAAACAACTAGACTGCATGCTACAAGGCAAAGAGCACAGTCCGAAGAGACAAAACATCAGAATGAGACTCAGATATAGCAGAGATTTGGAATTATCAGACCACAACTTTTTTTTTAAGTTCAGAGAGAAAATAAAACAGTGAAAACAGTGATTTGAACAACTCAAACACTATAAAATCAACCTCTAGTGGGTCAGTCATTGTTTTTTAACTCCAAAAATACGGAGCTAACAAATTTATCAGTACTTAAGTTGTAGAGACCTGCTTGTAAATTATATTTGCATACTTCTCCTTCTGAAATGTTTCTTTTAAGTTCTCAATACCAGGATGAATTATCCTAATACTTTGGTTAGAGTTGTTGTTTGGAAGTAATGAAATTGGTGCTGGGAGTTTTCCGAAGTTCAACAAGAATGTAAAAGTGACAGATCTTCTAGTTCCAGCCCATTTTGTAAGGAAAAAACTGAGTCCAAGAGAACATGTGATTTGCACAAGGTTATACTGAGACAGGAAGGGGGCAGGGCAAAACCTTTAAAAGAATGACAACTTTAGGGCACATAATTTTAGTCTATAAATTTAACCTTAATTTTATATGCTACCAATGGATTAAAGGATATTAGTTACTGGTAACACTTTTAAAGCTTTCTTCTATATATTCTTTTAATATAAACAATCTGCTTTCATACAAATATTATCCTATAACCGGTAGTTGATTGACTTAAAATGCTAAAATAGTCCAGATTTAACTGTGCCCCAGTAGTCTGCTTCACTTAAATTGGATCCTCTAATTCAGTTAGCTTAAAAAACATAAGTAAGATTACCTGTTTCATCATGGTAATTCACAGCTTCTGTCTCCATCCATGCGTTATCAGTGTTCCGAGGATCATCAACATAACCTTTATATATCTATTTTTAAAAGGAGACAGACCAAAAAAAAAGTGCAGGGTGAACAGGAATGGGTAGAGAAGAGCATGCTACCTTCATTAGAATCAGAAATATCCTGTTGCAAACAATGCACGTTTAATTAACATTAGTGAACTGTACACTTAAAAATGGTTAAGATGGCAAATTATATGTTACGTGCTTTTTATCACAAAAAAAAAGAAATGTAAATATTACAGGACCTTTAATGTAGCATTACATACACTTGTTTTACATTTCCCAGGGAGGGAATTCCCTGATGGTCCAGTGGTTAGGACTTGGTGCTTTCACTGCCAGAGCTCAGTTCAATCCCTGGTCGGGGAACTAAGTTCCCACAAGCCGCACAGCTCAGCCAAGAAAAAGTCGATGTGAAAATGAAATTAAGAAATTAAGAAAACAGGGACTTCCCTGGTGGTGCAGTGGTTAAGGCTCCACGCTTCCAATGCAGGGGGCGCGGGTTCAATCCCTGGTCAGGGAACTAGATCCCACATGCATGCTGCAACTAAGAGTTCACATGCCACAACTAAGGAGCCCGTGAGCCGCAACTAAGACCCAGCGCAACCAAATAAATAAATTTTTCTTAAAAAAAGAAATTAAGAAAACAATTCCATTTACAATAGCATCAAAAGAATAAAATATTTTTAAAAATAAATAAATAAATTTCCCAGGGAACAGTATTCTCAAGAACATTTTGAGGCAGCTTTAAAATTCATAAAACCCTCAATACCTCAGACTCTAATTTCAGAATTTAAGAATAGTCATATTTGGGCCACATGATTTTTTTTAAGAGTCTATAAGTATTTTTCTGTTTTAATAACTTCTGTGATTATAGTTTCAGACATGCAAAGATAGATTCTTCTAGTTAGAAATCTATAAATAAGGTTAGTAAAGACTAATATTTAAGCTATTAATACATGAAAAGATTTGGATCCCGCCATCTACGACAAATGTGACCCGAAACCCAGACAGCATATTGATAGATAAATAATTAAGAAATCCTAATTCTAAAAAGAAAACAAAGCAATTCAAAGAAAAGCCAATAAAAAAGAAAAGAAAATCTACCCTTTTCCTTATTATTAGTGCACATATACCTTATAAAGTGATTTTTTTTAATCACAAAGGGTATGTAGACAAAACAGCCATGAGACTTAAATGGTTATGAACAAGAAAAACTCTGAACATAAGTTTTAACATAATTTAAAATATATTATATACATATATATATACATATATTTAAATATAAATGTCCTTTCAAAAAAGCTGAATTCATGCAAATTTTTTAAAAAAGAAAAGATTTTCCATTAGATGGGTGAACTCAGTGTCACATTAGCTCACACCTAAAGAAAAATTAAGAGGAAAAAATGTATTATAGTAAATGATGTAACTGGCCTAAAGTTGGACTATAAAAATTTGAGTAGAAATCTATTTACAGTTAAGAGCTACAATTAATTTGTTTTTATGAACGTGTATTTCAAATATACAAGTATTTCACTTTATTCAGAAAATGATCTACCAGATTTCCAGGTGAACTTTAAGTAATTTTCATTAATCCCCAGGACTAAATCCTTCCTGGAAATCTTCATTTCTTACCACTAGATGTTCCTGGCTGAAGAGCTTGTGCAACTTTTCCTCTAATTCTCTCTTTTCAGCACCAGATTTCTGTAAGGAGTTGAGAGCTTCCTCACCAAATTCTCTTTTCAGTGTGGCACTAATCTTCTCTCCTGGATCCACCATCCCCTAAGAGTCACATTTTTGTTTAGAAAAAGTAATAAGCTTCAATTCAATCAATAGATATTTACTGAGTGATGCAGTGGACATATATTGCTCTATCTGCCCATAATCTTCTGTGATATGTTCTTCTCTAAATCATTTGTTTCTAGTAGAAGCTGCTTAGCAGCGTATCCCATATACTCAACCATAGTAATTAGTCCAAAGTTAGCCTACGGTCAACTGAGCCAGTCAGACTCCTTTCCTGGTATCTTCCAAAGTCAAGCTATGGAAGGAAGGGATGCAGGCAAGAAAGAATACAGCAAATTGATACTTTCCCCATTGGTCATTCCATTCCAGCCAAACTGACCTCCTCAGTGTTCCTAGGATATGCAGACATATCCAAACCTTAAGGCCTTTGTACCTGCTATGACTTCTGCCCAAGATGCTTTCCCCAGATATCCATCCACATGGTTCAGTCGTTCACCTCCTTCAGATCTTTACTCAAATGTCACCTTCTCAGGAGACCTTCTCTAACCACCCTATTGAAAATTGCAAACTCTCAAACACTTCCTAATCCCCTTCCTTGCTTTAGTTTTTCTTAATATTGATATTTATCACCTTCTAACATTACAGTAACTTGTTCATGTTATATTATTTGTCTCCCTCAGTGGAGTGTGAGCTCCAGGAAGACAAGGATGTTTGTTTATGTTGCTCTGCTGTATCCTCAATGTCTAAAATATTAGCTGACAAAAGGCAGATGCTCAAAATATACTGAGTAGATCAACGACTCTCAAAATTATATTAACGACAACAGTTCCCTGACTGATCAGAATTTCAAATGACAATAAAAATATAAGATCCTGTGATGATATCATTGTATTTTGCATTCAGCACTGAGTGGAGTTTGACTATTTGGCTCTTATAATTAGCCTAAGCTTTTGTCACAGTCAGCTACAACCTTCATTTTCATTCCATGTTACCCGACAAAGAAAAAAAGCCATTCCTGCAGACAGGAGAATGTGTATATAAAGAGCCATCCTCTCATCAAACTATCTCCATTTCACAATATGGCATAAAATATAAAACCCACTACTGAACACATACACATTTTTAAAAGCCCCTTGAAATATACTACTGACATGAACTCAGTAGAAGTATACTCTTCCTGATGATATTATGAAAACTCAAAAAACTACAAGAAACAGTAATAGTGTTATCTTTTTAAAAATACTAAAAATCTTACCTTGGGCTTGGAGTAGGTGCTGAGTTCTGAGATGAAACCCAATATTAGTGAGTATCTACTATACCAGGTGCTTTATATGCTATCTCTAATAATCCTGTGAAATATGTATGATTATTTTTAAAACAAAGGTCTGAACTCCATATCACTAGCTCAAAGTGCAAAGGTCAAAACACAAGCCCGGGTCTAACTCCAAAGTCCATGTTCTTTCCCAAAGGTCTTAGAATTAGACTCAGATTCTAACAGCTTTGTTGTATTATCCTACATTTGCCATTGACAATGATACTTCATTGCAAAAGAATCACTGGGGAGGAATGGAGAATAAATGAAGTAGAAAAGATCCATACACAATAACCTTGTAGTAAATAAAGCAGCTAAAAAGAACTTACAACACTGATTTGACTTAATTTTAATGCTTACCCCTGGGATGGCCCATTCTCCACAGTCTTTCCTTTTTATTGCAACAAACTGTAAGATGTTTTTCCCAGAAATGGGATGGGTAATTTTATTTCCACTTCTGTCCCTTTTCCACCTATAACAGTAACGTAAGGTCATAACTGATTCAGAACAAAGACCAAGGTTCTATTTCAAGCTTAAGACAAAGCTATAAAGATATATTTTTCTTTATAACAGAGTATATATAAATTTACTTCAAATCAGCTAGTTTTGTAAAGAAATATTGTTTTGTATTAAAAATATTCTTTATTTAGCACTGTTACAAACCAAGACAAATGTCTACTTTCCATAAAGGATATTATAGTCTCCATAATAAAAATTCAAGATATAAACAGTTTTTACTACTTAAAGTAAGATTTATCAAAAAAAATTAAAAGCAGAACAGAATTTAAAAGAAGGGTCATAGGGTGGGATAGGGAGGGTGGGAGGGAGGGAGACATAAGAGGGAAGAGATATGGGAACATATGTATATGTATAACTGATTCACTTTGTTATAAAGCAGAAACTAACATACCATTGTAAAGCAATAATACTCCAATAAAGATGTAAAAAAAAAAAAAAAGAAGGGTCATAAAAGTTTTTTTTTTTTAATCCAAGGATCCTTTTTAAGAATTTTAAGTAGTGAAAAAGATCTGTAATATTTGCTTTTAACAGTTTGCCCTATGTTTTCAGAAAAGCAGATTATATGATACAGGTTCAGCTGGTCTCAAGAAAAGTGCTTCTCAATCTTTATCCCCGCTTCTGATAAAAGAAGTCTCACACTATCCTTTAATTTAATTTTATATCTCAAATTGAATTGCATTTTTTTAAAGCATCAAGGCGACATTAATTTCAGAATGTGCTTTTTCTAACCACAGCCTCCTTCACAAAGATGTTGATAAATCTCCCCTTCTCCTTCCCTACACCCACCACATCTACTTCCTCCTGCCGAATTTTAAGAATAGTTTTAATAGTCCCTTAGGCAAAGATAAAGATTTTGAACTTCCAGTACTAAACCAAAAAAGAAAGCCTATGATCTAATCATCACTACGCATGAGACTCAATAAAATATACTAGTTTAGAAGACCTAAATAGACATTTCTCCAAAGAAGATATACAGATTGCCAACAAACACATGATACGATGCTCAACATCACTAATCATGAGAGAAATGCAAATCAAAATTACAATGAGGTATCACCTCACACCGGTCAGAATGGCCATCATCAAAAAATCTACAAACAATAAATGCTGGAGAGGGTGTGGAGAAAAGGGAACTCTCTTGCACTGTTGGTGGGAATGTAAATTGATACAGCCACTATGGAGAACAGTAAGGAGGTTCCTTAAAAAACTAAAAATAGAACTACCATATGACCCAGCAATTCCACTACTGGGCATATACCCTGAGAAAACCATAATTCAAAAAGAGTCATGTACCAAAATGTTCAATGCAGCACTATTTACAATAGCCAGGACATCGAAGCAACCTAAGTATCCATGGACAGATAAATGGATAAAGAAGATGTGGCACATACATACAATGGAATATTACTCAGCCATAAAGAGAAACGAAATTGAGTTATTTGTAGTGAGGTGGATGGACCCAGAATCTGTCATACAGAGTGAAGTAAGTCAGAAAGAGAAAAACAAATACCATATGCTAACACATATATATGGAATGTAAAAAAAAAAAAAAAAGTAGTTCTGACGAATCTAGGGGCAGGACAGATATAAAGATGCAGATGTAGAGAATGGACTTGAGGACACGGGGAGGGGTAAGGGTAAGCTGGGACGAAGTGAGAGAGTGGCATGGACATATATACACTACCAAATGTAAAACAGATAGCTGGTGGGAAGCAGCTGCATAGCACAGGGAGATCAGCTCAGTGCTTTGTGACCACCTAGAGGGGTGGGATAGGGAGGGTGGGAGGGAGACGCAAGAGGGAGGGGATATGGGGATATATGTATACGTATACCTGATTCACTTTGTTATACAGCAGAAACTAAAACAACATTGTAAAGCAGTTATACTCCAATAAAGATGTTAAAAAAATTTTTTTGAATATAGTAATTTAGATATGAGTGCCCAGATTTCTTTATACTGTGGCTGAATACCATATCTAACCCATAATTCCCCCCCAAAAGAGTTCATAGTCTAGCAGTGGAGCTAGACATGTATGTGAATAAACTACAAGAGTGACAGCTTGATGAGTACAGTAAATAGAAATGAAAGAATAATTGGTATAAGAAGACAACATCTGTTTTTAGGGATGCCAGAGACAGGAAACAAAGTTATAAAATAAAATAATGTATTCAAGAAACTGAAGTATATGTGGCAACATAAGCATCAGTGAGGGAAAGATAGATGGTGAGGCTGGAGAAGTATGCAAAGAATTCATCAAATTCATCTGCTTAGAGAGCCAGAGAATATTTTTTAAGCAGGGAAAAAGCCATTAGCAATTTGTATTTTAGAAAGCTCACTCACTTTGACAAAAGTTTGGAAGTTGGTTTGGAGGGAAGCAAGACTGGAGGCAAGAAAACCAGCCAGAAGACTGTTACCATGGTCCAGGTACAAGACGATGAGCACAGGACTGAAGGTAGAGACAGCGAACATGGAGAAAAGACAGATTTTACCTTTACTTTTTTCTTTTTTAGCCTTTACTTTTTAAAAGTCATTTATATAGCACTTATTATGGACCTGATACTGTTGTGCTTTAATGTATTTATCCACTTAAGCCTCAAAACCAGCCTATAAAGGAGCTGTATTATTGTGTTTATTTACAGATGTGGAAAATGAGGCGCAGAGATGTAGATAACTTGCCTGAGGTTGCAGAGGAAAAAAGTTGTGTAAACCAAGATTTGAACCCAGGCAATCTGGTTCCAGAATCTGCACTCTTAATCACTACACTATTTTACTTAAATTAAACAAACAGAATTTACACTAATTAGGTAAGAGGAGGGATAAGGTGGCAAATGATGGCTCTGTCCACTCAGAAACGTTTACTAGCACCTACTACACCTCATGTGCAAGGAGCTGGGAAAACGAAGACTAACACAGAGCCTCTGCTGCTCAGGCAGCCAGCCAGCCAGCCGGCCAGTCATGGCTAGAGCCCTGGGAAGAGAAGCTGAATACAGAGAGATGCTGCTGGGCAAAAAGGCAGGACCATGCAGATGATGAAAAGCTTGCATATCACATTTACATTCTCAGATTTTATCCTCAATGGACTCATTTAAGGATTTTAAACAGAGTAGTTTCTTGTTATGTTTCTGTTAGTACCAAATACATTGTCACAAAATTTAAAACAAAATTTCTTGATACAACAGAAATAATATATCATTTTAACTAGTGAACCTCATTAACATTTATTAAATGCTAATGATATTCCTATGTATGATTCATATTCCCTCCCTACTTCTGATGGTCCACACCTTCCTGTTTCTTTTTTTTTTTTTGCGGTACGCGGGCCTCTCACTGTCGTGGCCTCTCCCATTGCGGAGCACAGGCTCCGGACGTGCAGGCTCAGCGGCCATGGCTCACGGGCCCAGCCGCTCCGCGGCAATGTGGGATCTTCCCAGACTGGGGCACGAACCCATGTCCCCTGCATTGGCAAGCAGACTCTCAATCACTGCGCCACCAGGGAAGCCCCATACCTTCCTGTTTCTAACCAAACAGGAAAGAAAATCATACCGCCATTAACTTTTTTTTTTTTGCGGTACGCGGGCCTCTCACTGCTGTGGCCTCTCCTGTTACAGTCTGTATTTATCCAATTACTCAGCTCTTTGCTACTGAAGTGTGTTTTAGTTCTTACCTGGTTATGATGGGATCTGCAGCATGATTGGGGCCCCATCGCCCCAAAAGCCCCCGGCCAACCAGTCCTGTCCGTCCTGCAGGATTTCTGGGAAAAAAAAAAAACCATAAAATCAATTGAATGTGCTCATCTTTTTTAACACAACTTGATATGGCCCAAAACAAGGTAGTAAGAGCAATAAGAAGGAAATAATATCTCTACACAAATCAAGTAGCACTATTACATATTTGACACTCAAAGTACAGATTTCCTTATAGTGTTATTTAACTCTTCTTTCGTGCTTGTCTTAAGTTTTGGGCTTGATCCAGGAGGAGGATCTCATTTCTATAGTTGTTCTACAATATAAGAATTTGTTTCAGTTTTCACCTATACTTCAAAATTCAAACTAGAATCTTACTGGACTCAAATCTGGAAGAATGAAATGCTCTGCACCTAATCATCGTCTACCTCTGCGACAGCAATGCTTTATCACTGAGGACACCCACACTTCACTTTCTCAACATCCTCTTTTCCCATTCCACTCTCCTACAACCTATCTCACTCAAATAGTTTTGGTTACATTTTAAAGTCCATTTTTTCACAGTGGGTTCTACTAGATTTTTATTATCAGTAATAGATATTTTGTAGCATATAATGAGATAGAAGTATTTAATATTTCAAGATTTCAAATATACCAAATTCAATTTTTTATAACAATTTTATAAAAATGCCAACTACTATTTAACCTAATGCCACACCCAATGTTCAAAAGTCTGTCAGATAAACATAGCAACACTCATGCCTGAGTGATTTTCTTCCAGTTTCTTCCAATATTCCTTAAATGTTCAACTTCCATTATGTAAAATCAAATGCCCTAATCTGCAATCTTACCTGTTTAATGTTATATCTTTGATCCTCCCAGTATGTGAAAGTAAATAAACAACCTGTCAAATTTTCTTTTTCAGCCATCTCTTTTTATTCTGGTCTTCCCTGTGACTTTTATTAAAGTTGAGTGAATCTTTATATTGTTTTATACTAGACTTAGAAATATTTCAGCAAGACTTGCAAATAAAAACAGAAAGACAAGACACCTGGCCAGGTGATGATAATTCTACTTTTCAAATTCAGGAGGAGAGGCAGGGTGGTCAGCAGCTATGTTTTATTCCACGTAACCATACACCCCTGAATACAAAGGATCAAAGCCAATATTAAGAGAGATAATGTTAGTTTTTATAGATGACCAAGCCTGTTACTTATAAACTAGAAGCTGTAGAAAAGACACATAGATTATCCTATAACCTGAGCAGCAGAGAAACTTGTTTGCAGAAAAAGAAAACCAAAGGCAACATATAAAGAAAAGCAGACATAAAGCAGAGAGACAGTTCTAATGGATTTCCAACTCCACCCTTACCTAAAGTTAGCTGCATTTCTGCTCTGGGCTTGAGATGATCCTATAGCCCTGTGGTAAACTTCACTTTTTCACTCAAGCAAGCTACAGTTGGTTTCCATTAGTCAGAGAGTCTTGACTAAAACAACAGGCTATCTTGCCTTTGCTGACTATCCTTTTATATATGTGCATGTCTTTTAATATATTTTACCCAGAAAAGAATCTGAGGAGTAAGTCAAATGCAAGGAGAGTTTGACTTGAAAAGGTTCAATAACATAGAAAGGCGAGTAAGTAATGAACAAAGAAAGAATTTAGCAAGAAAGACCAGGCTGGGGTGAGAGGAGCTCTACTATCTCCAAGTCTTAGAAGAACTAAAATTATTTTAGTTTTTGCAACATTTTTACGAGGTAATAAGCATGATTACCAAATCTGTGATCCTTTCTTTGTTTTATTTGAGGCATGCTAATTTTTACATTTCTTCCTAACTTGTATAATGTCTTCTTAAGGAAAATGGAAAATTTTGGAGTTGTGTAGAAAAATCATTTTTAGAAGTACAAAAAGAGGGACTTCCCTGGCGGTCCAGTGGTTAAGACTCTGTGCTTCCACTGCAGGGGGCACAGGTTAGATCCCTGGTCGGGGAACTAACATTCCACATCCCACTTACATGCTGTGCAGCACGGCCAAAAAAAATTAAAAATAAAAAAAGTACAAAAAGATACGTGATGTTAAACTGTTGGGTTATTTTTATTTTTACTCATATATTTGGACAAATTCTTACTTTAAGGTATTATCTCATTTTATAAATAACTACTGAAATACAGTTTTTAATCCTTTCCTTCTCTGTTAATCTATTCAATTACAGTTGACCCTTGATCAATGTTCCCGTATAAACTTATAGTCGGCCCTCTGTATACACGGTCCCCCTGTATCCGTGGTTCCACATCCAGGGATTCAACCACACTCAGACGGTGTAATTCTGTAATATTTACTATTGAAAAAAAATCCATGTATAAGTGGGTCTGTGTAGTTCAACCCCTGTTTTGTTCAAGAGTCAGCTGTAATTATTTCTACTTCAAGGTAAGGTTACAAGAAGATGCATTCAAACCCTGTCTCTACCACTTACTCACTGTGTGCAAACAACTTAACATTCTCTCTCCTTGCCTGTAAATGGAACTAAAAATATCCACCCGCAGGGTTATTGTGGTGATTTAATTAGATCACATACATAAATTCTTTCATACAATGTCTGGTATATACAAGCACTCAATAAACATTAATTATATTGATAAAATAAAATGTATATTTTAAGGCAGGACAAGAAAATTTAAACATAAAATTTTCTGTGTCCATCTGGGCCTCCACCCTCCTTCCTTAATGTGCAGTGTGCATCTGCACTGCACATTAACCAGACCTCCTCAAAGATGGGAGTGCCTGCTTGACCATAAAAATCCACTTTTTCCCCCTTTATTCTGACACTAGCAATATAGCTTCTTAAAAGAACGGCATTCTCTCCCAACTCTGAAAGATGGCATGGTGACTTGCTGCTTGCTTTGCATGTGCTCACCTGGACTATGTATCTTCGGTGAACTTTATGTGAAATATCGGTATGTCATTTTAGTGTACAATCCTTCATCTTGAAAATGTATATGACTGTATCTTCGAACAGGCGGAACAGTTCTCAGAGCTTTCTGAGAGTCTGTCTTCCGGGTTATAATCCTCAGTTCGTTTGAATAAAATTCCCTTCATTCTTCTTACCTTGATTGTTAATTGAATTTTCGTTGACAGTATTTTCTACCTTTTAAAGACCCATTATTGTAAGATGTCCCATCCCCAGTACCTACCTAGGTCTTCCATTTTCTATCTCATACAGGCCATTCTGGCTCTTTCTCTCAACATGCCCATCCTTTTCATTAAACTTCGGCGAAAAGCTGCTTTCACTGTAATGAGAATACCAATGCAAAATAAGAAATAATGACCCAATACTACCAACAGCTTAATAATGCCAGTCAGTTATTTATAAAAGCAGTATCCTTGAAACTAAATTTTTTAGTTACAACTTTAGTTAGCTTTCATTTACAAATTCATCAACTCCTTCAAAACAGTTTCTGGAAAAAGAAGATCTGTTTAACCAAAACACCTTGTAAGACAAGGATATGTGTTGTAACCCCTCTGGGAAGGACTAATGGCAGACACACTGGAGCTCCTCCCACATACTACAAGAAAGTCTATGTTACTATTAGCAAAGTGGAATTGGCCGTGGGCACAATATGGCAATTAATGGTTCCTATAGTTCTAAAAATAAGATTCCTTCTGATATATTGTCGTTTCTACTGTTTCAAAGTAATTTTAATTTCTTCAAATGTACACTGATTAATACTTTGATCAAAGTAAACCCACAAAACATGAATTCACCCACAAACTTCATAATAACCATGATGTAGATTAAAACAGATGTAATATGCTGGAAATGTTCCAGATCTGATCTGGACATAGCTCTGGATTACAGAGTTATATACATATAAAATCTTACTGAGCTACACCTGCATACTTAAGAAATGTATACTTTACTGCATGTATGTCATACTCAAAAATAATTTTTTAAGCTATAAATAAACTACTTTCCTCCCATTATGAAATCGCTGACATAGTTGCACTGACGGTGAATATTTATATAGCACTGGACAGTTCACGGGCAGCTCTGACATAAGTTTCACTTTTTTTCTTGCTTTAATTCCAATAAGCAAGAGAATAGATATATTTGTGCTCTGTTTTGGAAATAATTTCCAACTTGAATGATCCAGACATTTTCTCAAGACTTCTAACCATTCTTCCATTGAACGCACATGTAAAAATAATTAAATGGTAAAAATCATGAAATTATAAAACCAGACTTATAATGCTCTTGGGACTCTAGAAATGCACCATTATATGTGGAATCTAAAAAAAAATGGTACAAATGAACTTATTTACAAAACAGAAATAGAGTCACAGATGTAGAAAACAAACTTACGGTTACCGGGGGGAAAGGAGGCAGGGGGATAAATTGGGAGATTGGGATTGACATATACACACCACTATATATAAAATAGGTAACTAATAAGGACCTACTGTATAACACAGGGAACTCTACTCAATACTCTGTAATGACCTATATGGGAAAAGAATCTAAAAAAGAGTGGATACATGTACATGTATAACTGATTCACTTTCCTGTACACCTGAAATTAACACAACATTGTAAATAACTATACTTCAGTAAAAATTTTAAAAATAAAAGAAACTAAATAAATATTGAATACTAGTTAATGAAATACTTGTTGAAGTATATAGGGGGAGATGTACTGATACACCAAAAAAACAAGATGGGGTCTTCCCTGGTAGCGCAGTGGTTGAGAGTCCGCCTGCCGATGCAGGGGACACGGGGTTCGTGCCCTGGTCCGGGAAGATCCCACATGCGGCGGAGCGGCTGGGCCCGTGAGCCATGGCCGCTGAGCCTGCGCGTCCGGAGCCTGTGCTCCGCAACGGGAGAGGCCACAGCAGTGAGAGGCCCGCGTACCACAAAAAAAAAAAAAAAAAAAAAAAAAAAAAAGAAAGGAGGAGGGATAGATGGATATATATGTGATAAAATAAGTATAATAAAATGTTGATAAAAGAATCAAAGTGGTGGATTTATGAGTGTTCCCCATAAAGTTCTTTCAAATTTTCTGTATGTTAGAAATGTTTCATAATAAAATTTTAGATAAATAAAGGGAGCCATCTTCTGGGGGAAAAAAAGCGTGACTCTAGTTATAATTGAAGCATTAACACTAGTAATAAAGCTTGATTTAGACAGTGACACAAATTTAACTTTTAAAACACAAATTGAATGAAAAATAAGAAGATGTATTGTCTTTCTCTGTTTACACTGTATAGCACCCCTGCCAACATCATTAATTTTACATAATGTGTATGTATAATATATGTGTAAACATGTATATCCTCTAAAATGAGGGAAATGGAACTCATTTACAGCTAATAATTTCTCCACAAGTTAGCTTCTTGATTAATTAATAATCCAAGTACTATCACAAACACACCTTTGGATTAAATAAGGAAACTGTGGGTAGAAATCAAGTCACAGCAATAAGTGACCTGGTAAAGTTTAACAACCTAATGAACTAATATGGATCAATCCAACTAGCAAAAGTTCTTATTTAACTGACTAAATAAGGCCTTGAGAGAACTATCATTTATAATAAATTTACCCATTAAATCAAACTTATAAAATGTCCCAAAACTAGGGCAGCAGTTTAGCAGAGTAGTTAAGGGCATGAAATCTGAAGTCAGACTGAGCTCAAGTCCAAGCTATACCATCTACTAGCTACATGACCGACCATATGCAAAGGACAAACTTTCTGTGCTTCCATTTTTTGTGTGTGTTTATTTCTCTATAAAGTAGAAATAACAACCCTGTCTGCCTTCCAGAATAGTTATAAGAATAAAATAAAATAATGGTTATAAAACATTTAGTACAGTGCCTAGCTCACAGTTAGCACATTTTACAACTCTATCATTATATTTATCAAAAGAAACATAAATATAAAACATGAATCAACACAGCACTTCTCTGAATTTAGTCAAAACATTTTTGTTTGACTTTTTTTTTCCTCTTTCTCTCTCCGTTTTCTATCCCTTTTCTATCTTCTCACACTGGTCTAATTTTATCATCATCCTGTTTTTAGTAATCTGGAAGAAGTTTCTGAAAAATATTCACTATTCAAATACAAGTCTAGCTATGTTGGAAAATAACCACAAAAGGTGTTATTGATAACCCAAACAAAAGAAATAAAAACAGAGACCACCACTTGTCATTTCATAAAGTAAAAAACTCCACAACAAAATAGATTTACCTATTTGGAAAGATCACCATAAAACCCCCAAAAGAATAAACAAAAATGAACTGAATAGCTTTGGCAAGAATTCAAGCAAATGTGAGGGACTTCCCTGGTGGTCCAGTGAGTAAGACTCCGTGCTCCCAATGCAGGGGGCCTGGGTTCAATCCCTGGTCGGGGAACTAGATCCCACATGCATGCCGCAACTAAGAAGCCCGCCTGCCACAACTAAGAGCCCGTATGCCGCAACTAAGAGCCCATGTGCCACAACTAAGACCTGGCAGAGCCAAAATAAATAAATAAATAAATATTTAAAAAAAAGAATTCAAGCAAATATGGAAACTGAGTTATAATAAAGTCAAGCACTGGATAAAAACTATTTTTCAACCATAAAATGATAATTTACAAATACAACCATTACCTTCTCCAAAAGTCTTACACCCGGCTAACACCAACTAATTTACTCACCTGATCTGAGGATCTGCCCACCGAGGTCCAGCCAAGACAGAGACTGCAGTGTATTCCACAGGATTATAGTCTTGCCACTCAACAAGCCAGCCTACCTTTTCATTAGGAACCTGGCTGCGTTGAACTTTTGAACCTGGGTAAGGAGATGTCCGAGCCTTGTTGTGGGAATTCTCTTTTGTACCATCAGAACCAGACATCATGTTGGAGTTAAGATGAAATCCACAGGATGAAAATGAGTTACTGGGAGGAAAAAGAAAAATGTTTTATATAAGTACAAAATTAATTAATTAAAGAACCTAATTCACAGACCACAAGATAGAACTTTTCAAAGACTTAAAAATCAGAAAATTCTAATTTGATGCATATTAGTGTAAAGATCCAACATCTGTGAGAGATTATTTTCAAATATAAAAATATTGCTAGAGGGCTTCCCTGGTGGCGCAGTGGTTGAGAATCTGCCTGCCAATGCGGGGACACGGGTTTGAGCCCTGGTCTGGGAAAATCCCACATGCTACGGAGCAACTAAGCCCGTGCACCACAGCTACTGAGCCTGCGCATCTGGAGCCTGTGCTCTGCAACAAGAGAAGA
Organism: Lagenorhynchus albirostris; assembly: GCF_949774975.1. Taxonomy (NCBI): domain Eukaryota; kingdom Metazoa; phylum Chordata; class Mammalia; order Artiodactyla; family Delphinidae; genus Lagenorhynchus; species Lagenorhynchus albirostris. The sequence goes on along the minus strand of NC_083098.1, from coordinate 7,515,504 downwards.
CCGCGACAGTAAGAGGCCCGTGCACCGCGATGAAGAGTGGTCCCCGCTCAACGCAACTAGAGAAAGCCCTTGCACAGAAACTAAGACCCAACACAGCCAAAAATAAATAAATTTATTTAAAATATATATATATATATATAGAGTTAGGGACTTCCCTGGTGGTCCAGTGGCCAAGACACTGTACTCTCAATGCACTGGGCGTGGGTTCAATCCCTGGTTGGGGAACTAGATCCCACATGCATGCTGCAGCTAAGAAGCCTGCATGCCGCAACTAAGAAGCCTGCATGCCTCAACTAAAGATCCTGCATGCCACAACTAAGATCCCACACACAGCAACAAAGATCCCAAGTGCCGCAACTAAGTCCCAGTGCAGCCAAAATGAATAAATAAATATTTTTTAAAAATATTGCTAAATCTTATTAACTGAAACCTACTCACTGAATTTATTTTCATTGAGAAAAAGGGACAGAAGTTTACTTTTGTTAGCACAAATGTTGGGGAAGATAAGTTTGTTATAAAAATTCAACCACAAAAACAAATGTAAAGGAAGACTCTTAGGTCTACACGAAGGAATCAATTTTATAAAATAGTTTACGGTCTAACATACATGTGCAAAAAATGTATGGCAAAAATAGCACAAAAGAATAACAGGAAATGGAAATATACTGTTGTAGGATTCTTACATTATACACAAAGTAATGTAATATTACTTGAAGTCAGACTGTGATAAATGTACAAATTATAAACTTTAGAGTAAAATAAGAGGTGTAGAGCTGAAATAACTAGATAGTATATACAAAAAAAGAGAAAACAAAAAACTGAACCTTTACCTTACAGCCTACACAAAAATTTTTCATTTCTCTTCCTGACTAAGAATTTAAATGCCTTCTCATTATTCTTAGAGATTAAAATTCCTAATGACCCTAAATTAGGATATTTAATATGATAAAGGGGATTCTGAGAACATGGTAAACTGATGACAGCTCCCTTCCCCTGTTCTCACAATACTGTAACAATTTGCCCTTCCTGAGACAAATGGTGGATGGGACAAACACCAACTTTATGGGGTGGTGAAATAAGTCAAATTCATGTGCCTCTTGATATAATATAGTGAGAAGCACAGAGCAATCATTTCTGAGGTATTCCCTACAAGAATATATGACCTGAGTCTAGACATGAGGAAATATATAACACACCCACATTAAAGGATAACTTACAGAATAAAGGTCCATACTCTTTAAATCACTAAGGTCATGAAAGATACATGTCCAGATAGAGACATGAAAACTAAGTGCAATCAATGATGAATATACTTATATCCTTCAACTCAGTAATTTCATTCCTGGTAATCTATCCCATAAAAATGAAATAACCAGGCTTCCCTGGTGGCACAGTGGTTGAGAGTCCGCCTGCCAATGCAGGGGACGCGGGTTCGTGCCCTGGTCCGGGAAGATCCCACATGCCGCGGAGCGGCTGGGCCCGTGAGCCATAGCCGCTGGGCCTGCGCGTCCGGAGCCTGTGCTCCGCAACGGGAGAGGCCGCAACGGTGAGAGGCCCGCGTACCGCAAAAAAACAAAACAAAACAAAAAAACAACCCAATTTAAAAAAATGGGTGGAGGATCCGAATATTTTTCCAAAGAAGACACAGAAATGGCCAACAGAACATGAAAATATGTTCAACACTGCTAATCATCATGGAAATGCAAATCAAAACCACAATGAGATATCACCTTACACCTGTCAGAATGGCTATTATCAAAAAGAAAACAAATAACAAGTGTCGGTGAGGATGCGGAGAAAAGGGAATGTTTGTGCGCTGCTAATGGGAATGTAAATTGGTGCAGCCACTACGGAAAACAATATGGAGATTCCTCAAAAAAATTAAAAATAGAACTACCATATGATCCAGCAATTCCACTCCAGAGTATTTATCTGAAGAAACCAAAAACACTAATTAGAAAAGATACACACCCCACCATTTTCACAGCAGTATTATTTATAATAGCCAAGATATGGAAGCAGCCTAAGTGCCCATCAAAAGATGGATAAAGATGTCTCTCTCTCTCTCTCTCTCTCTCTCTCACACACACACACACACACACATGCGCACACACAGTGGAATATTACTCAGCTATAAAAAAGGAATGAAATCTTTCCATTTGTGACAACACGGTTGGACTCAGAGAGTATTATGCTAAGTTAAGTGTCACACAGAGAAAAGAGAAAGACAAATACTGTCTTTACACTTATATGTGGAATCTAAAACACAAAACAAATAAACAAACATAACAAAACAGAAACAGAGTCATAGATACATAGAACAAACAGGTGGTTGCCAGACGAGAGGGTGGTAGGGGGAGGAAAGAAGTGGAAAAGGGAGAAGATTAACTGAGGTACAAACTTCCAGGCACAAAATAAATGAGTCACAAGTATGAAATGTAAGATGTGGGGAATAACTATGTTATCTTTGTATGGTGACATAAGGTAACTAGACTTACTCTGGTTATCAAGTTAAAATGTATGGAAATATCAAATCACTATATTGTGTAACAGGAACTAACATAGTGTGGTAGGTCAATTATACTTCAAAGACAAACTCATAGAAAAAGCGATCAGATTTGTGGTAACAAGGCAGGGGGGACGGGGCTAGAGGGCAAACTGGATGAAGGTGGTCAGAAGGTACACACAACTTCCAGTCATAAGACAAAAACGTACTTGGGATAATGTACAACATGATAAATATAATTAACACTGCTATATGTTATATAAATATATGAGAGTGGTTAAGAGAGTAAATCCTAAAGTTCTCATCACAAGGAGAATTTTTTTTTCTATTTCTTTAATTTTGTATTTATCTGTGATGATGGATGTTCACTAAACATGTCGTGACAATCATTTCATGATGTATTTCAAATATTTATGCTGTACACATTAATCTTATACGGTACTGTATATCCATTTTATCTCAATAAAACTGAAGGGAAGTATTATGAAAATAAATTTTATATTATAGGTATATAAGTATATAGATTTGGTTATAACCTAACTAAGTCTTCAAACAAGGAATTAATCAAATTTGTTTTTATTATATTTCTATTACATTTTATTTATAACTACATTATTCGGCAAACTTCACTTTTATACCTTCACAGTCAAATCAGAGGGGATAATTTTAGAAAAAGTATTAGAAGCCTTCATCAAAATTTCCCCAAGACCTCCCTTACTCCTTTGATATTCAAACCATTCTTGCTTGAAACACTATCTTTCCATCGGTTTTGTCAACTTTTTTTTTTTTAACAAGAGCATTATGTCTTTTATTTTCCATGTACCTGTCCCTGTGTGAATCGAGGAAAGGATACTACCTGCCTTTTTTTTTTGAATAGACTATTTTTTAAAGCGGTTTCAGGTTCACAGCAAAACTGTGCAGAAAACACAGAGCTCCCATGTACCCCCAGTCTCCCCACCACACACACATAAAGCACTCCCCATACCAACATGCCCCACCAGAGAGTTACATTGGAAATAAGTGGGCCCAAATGTCCTAAGTGAGCAGTGGGACGTAACCATGGAAATCAGCCCTCCTCCCTCCCTACCCTACAAACAAAAAGTCGGTATTAGTTGTTTGTCCCCAGGATAAAACCAAAATTTAAAGAAAATGAAGGACTAGAACCTCTATTATGAATTAGGTATTAGAGAACACAGCAGAAATTTAGGCTTAATATCCCCGTAATTCACACTGAGGAAATAAAGTTAGGGCAGCTATGTTCAGCGGGGAAGCTGCTACACAAGTGTAAAGTCTGGAACGGGAAGGAGGAGGTTTCCAGCCAGTCCACCTGCTGCCACCTGCTCACACACCCTCAGCCTAAACCGTCAGGTCTAGGTGCACTGGTACCTGGGGGCAATATTCAATCAGTGCTCCTGTTTACAGAAAACAATGCCTATTATCTACATTAATCAAAATATAAATAACTAGCATCCGCCAGATGTTTGAGAAAAAAACAAGGAAAAGGGACCAAAAAGGAACAGAACCAGTGACCCAGAAGGGTCAGACAATTCAGGAAACAGAAAATAATTTTTACTCTAATTATTATTTTTACAGATTCAAAGGACTTTTATAGCCATAAAATAAGAAAAGGATATTAAAGAGAGCAATTAGGGGGAAAAAGTTCTTGTCAAAATTTACGATTCAATAGAAGAGATGACAATGCACAGGACAGCAGTCTGAACTAGTAATCTAGAAGATAAATTTGAGGAAAATCTCTAAGAACTTCATACAAACAGACAAACCAATGGAAAATTAAAGAAAAAGAGAAACAGAGGCACTACCCAGGAAGTCCAAAAGCTATCACTGGAGTTCCGGGGGTGGGGAAAAAGGACAGGACAGAAGAAAAAATAGGGGAAAAAACAAATAGAAGAAAATTTTCTCGTGCCGAAAGTAAACACGACATGAGAAGCAAAAATATAAATAAACAAGAAACAAACAAACAAAAACTCCTAGAGGCAGCCTCATAAAACTTGTTTATTACTCCGCGCCTACCATGGGCATGGTACCTAGGGCATCGTGTTTAGAAACCAGAAGGAGAGAGGAATAAAAGGAGGAGGCAGCGTGAGCTACCATAAATGCCTGAATTTATCCAAGGCAAATTTTTTTTAAAAGGTAACTAATAAATATATTATCTACACTGAAATGGAGAAGTGGAGGAGAGCAATGACGACTTATATTTTTCCTTTTACAGCATTTATACGGTTAGCATCTTTAAACTACGTGCATGTGCTAATTTTAACAATAATGTTTTAAGTATTAACCAAAAAAAAAAAACACCAAAAAAACAAAAAAATGGCACGGAACAACACCACACCCAAACATGTGCTATTTAAACTCTCTGGGGACAAGAATGTTAGCGACTCATGGAGGATGGCAAAGTTCGAGTATCATAAGAAAGGTCACTACCGCTTGTTTTTCTCAAAAGGCAGGTAAAACATTTTAGAGCCTTTTAAAAAACGTGTATATGGCCGTAAAGAGCTGGGACCCAAGCAAAGCCTACTGCAGCCGCCCGACCAGAAGCTGCTTCCCCCTCACAACACAAGGACTCGGGACAAGGAGCCAGAACTAGAAGAGGGAATACCTGCACGCCGCGATGCTGCAACGGCCCAAGGACTTGAGAGTCACTGAGGCCAAGGCCACAGAGAGAGACACGGTGGCTAAAGTCTTCCCCAGGAAGCGTCCGGCCATCAGCAGCCCGCGGGAAGATGTGCGGAGCAGGGTCGCTGTTAGCTTGGGCCGCAGCCTCCGGCCTCCCCACACCCCTGGGCCCCGGGTATCCAGCAGGCACTAGGACCGGGCGGCCCTCGGGTTCCGGAGCGGGAGCAGCCAGTTTTATCTCATCAACACACAGGGGACCAAACGCCCTCCCCAAACAACGGCCCAGCTCGACACGCCGCCCAGGGGACGCCCAAGCGGCCAGCGCCAGCAGGCGGGAAAAGAGCCAACCGGGCCGTGACGTCCCCGGTGCGCGACGGCACTTTACGACAGCGCCGCAAAGCGAAGACGGCGCAGGCTTCGTAGAGCCGGCTTCGCTCAGCTTCTCGTTCTTGCTGAGCTGTGTTTGGGACCGGGTTAGGGAGGCGGCTGGGGAAGCGCTGAGAAAGCGAAAGAGAAAGCCGGAAAGTGAAATGAGCCGAAAAATTGGAAAGGGAAAGAAAGAAAGGGAGTTGAGAGAAGTGTGTCGTCCTGGCTGTTCCGGCAGGAAGGGGTTACAGGCGGCTGATGTAGTGAGCCACGCGTGTCCCAGCCATATCTGAGTTATGAGTGGTTGCAGGGAAAGGAGGGAGGTGAGAGACTTGCAATCCCCGCATCCGAGGCTTTTCTCTTCCTTTTCTACCAAGTTGTTCGCTGCAATGGGTAAAAGCCGTAACCCACGGAGTAAACCAGTTGTGAGATAGACACAGAGCCTGGAAGAGAAACCGAGGATTAAGACGCGAGATACCTGCAGAGGCAAAACTTGGCCATACGGGAAATTGGAAATCAAGATCATTCAGAAGTTTGTAATGTGGTTTTCATGTTTGATATTCGTTGCCTTATTAATGTGTGGAAATATTTAACTTGCAAGTGCATAATCCGCTGGTTCTGTGGTGTGGTGTGGACACAGACCGTATAAAACTTTTGACCATCTCAAAAACCAGATTTATCAAACCTTAACAACTTGTTCTGAAGGCTGTAGAGCTCTCGGCCTATGAAGGCTCCCTCAGAACCTCTGCGCTGAGACTTGTCCAAACTCTTGCTGACGAAAATTCAGTTAACTGTCAAGTTAAGAAAAAAAGGGAATTTTATTTGAGCCAAACTGATGGTGATAACACAGGAAGAAGCCTCAGAAAGCTCGGAGGACCATTCTGCCTGTTAGAAGTCGAAGGCACAGGCATATACATTTTTGAAACAAAGGATCGTACATCAAAATGACCGACTAGTATTTTATATAAACTTCACCAAAGATACATAGTCCAGGTAAGCACATGCCAAGCAAGCATCTAACCCTATCCACCCCACGCCCCCTCACCTAAAGGACTGGGAAAGAACACTGTCCTTTAAAGAAGTTACATTGCTAGGGTCAGAATAAAGGGGGAAAAATGATCTTTATGGTTGAGCGGGCGCTCCCATCTTTGAGAAGTTCTGGTTAACTGTAATAAAGGTGCACACTGCACGTTAAGGAGGGAGGAGGCCCAAACAGAGAATTTTATGTGTAATTTTTTCTTGTCCTGCCTTAAAATATAAATTTTACTTCAGCTCTCTATTATGGCTTCTAGCAGCTTAAGGTCTTGCCCCTAGGGTGATCCTAGTGCCCCACCCCTTTGAAATACCTGCCTAGAAAAGCTCAACACTGCCCGAAGAATTTGTGATTTGTTCCAGGCAGAACCTGGATAGGCAGACAGACCCCAGAGCCCTCTCTTGGAGCAGCTACTTTAGAAAGCTTGCAATGTAAATGCTTTCCTCTGACCTTTGTGATATACATCTACCACCCAGAACTGTTTCCTTAAGGACTTGTGAGCCCCTCTCTTTAAGATGCAGATATTCAGGGAGATAACTCTGTGCTAGCTCCCAGTCCCTGTGGGAGCAATAAGGACCTACCTTTCTTTAACTTGCACTGCTGCTTCCTCTCATAAAGATAGAAGTTTCTTTCTCCCCTGACAAATGCCAATTAACAAACCCAGATGGCCTAGTCACATGGATCACCCACCCACCCCTTTACTACCCCTTAGTGACTTTCCCTTAGCACACTCCAGCCTTTGAAAAGTCTTCAGCCTTCTGATTCAGGGGAAGTGGAGTTCAGTTCATACTGTAGTATTACTGAACAAAATATGTCCTTACCACTTTCGTGTCCAGCTTTGTTTATGTCTAACAATCCATCCAGGTAGCAAAGTTCTATTATTAAAATATGCTTGCCTTTTAAAAAGTAAATATTTGGACTTGGCTTCCTGTAGTCAGATAAACTTTGCTGTCAGTGTTGTTGACCGCCATTAACCTCTGCTTAAGCTGGTATTAAAAAACAAAATTCAACTGAGTGAATTTGAAGACCTAATTGGCTTTACTAAATGATTCATGAATCAGGCATCATCCATCTAACAAATAGAAAGGAGCTGTACAATGAAAGGTTTTTTAAAAGCAGGAAGGAGGGGACAAGGAAGTCAAAAAGAAAAGAAAGGATTATTTCAGGCAAGGTTACCTTCTTTGGGGAGAAGGGTAGGGGTTTATCATGCAGATCACCTCACTAGTGTTGATCAGGAAATTCCAAACTGATTGGTTTAAAATTACATTTCTCTGGGTATATACCCAGTACACATATATACAATGGAATATTACTCAGCCATAAAAAGGAACGAAACTGGGTCATTTGTGGAGATGTGGATGGACCTAGAGAGTGTCATATGGAGTGAAGTAAGTCAGAAAGAGAAAAACAAATATTGTATATTAATGCATATATGTGGAACCTAGAAAAATGGTATAGATGATCTTATCTGCAAAGCAGAAATAGAGACACAGAGGTAGAGAACAAATGTATGGATACCAAGGGGGAAAGGAGGGGGTGGGAGGAATTGGGATATTGGGATTGACACATATACGTATTGATACTATGTATAAAATAGATAACTAATAATATACTGTATAGCACAAGGAACTCTACTTAATGCACTGTGGTGACGTAAATGGGAAGGAAGTCCAAAAAAGAGGGGATATATGTATATGAACAGCTGATTCATTTTGCTGTACAGTAGAAACTAACACAACATTGTAAAGCAACTATACTCCAATAAAAATTAATTTAAAAAATAAAAAATAAAATTACATTTCTCAGGGACTTCCCTGGTGGTCCAGTGGTTAAGACTCTGCACTCCCAATGCAGAGGGCGCAGGTTTGATCCCTGCTCAGGGAACTAAGATCCCACATACTGTACAATGCGGCCAAAAAAAAAAAAAAAAAAAAACCCAAAATTACATTTCTGAGCGAGGCTGAAACTGCAGTTAGGTGTTAAGTTTTAGTTTGCTTCTGCGGGGCTTAGCATTAGTGACTCCACTTTGGACCTACTGATCCTTTTTTAACACTGGAAATGTATTAGTCAGGCTCTTAAAAAGGCTCAGCTCATCCAAATTAATTCAGTTGATGAATTACTCATTAGGGAGAAGAGGAGCAAGGCAGTGTGATTCACAAAACCTCTGATCAAAGAACGGGAGAAACAGGGGTTCTCATAGGAAGTTCCTCAAGCCCGTCTTCCAACGCTGCATTCCTTAAGGGGAGGTTGGAGTGGACTTAGTTTAAAGAGCGACACAACAATGCAAACAAAACCACTCCCTGACACTGGGCCTGCGCCACAATTGGCTCAGACAGCCAGGTCTCCTAGGTTCTTCCCTTCAGGGACATGTACTCCCAGGTCTGCAAGAGCACAGTGTGCTGCAACCCACTCTTGGGTAGAACAGAAATGCCATCTTGAATATTTACTGTTTTCTATTACTCTTTATCTACCCACATCCCAAATTAAATGGGTGTCATCAGAACTTTAAAAAGTGAGGGCTTTTGGTTTTTATTTTATTTTTTTATTTAGAAACCACATACCAACATTTAAGGGCATCTTATAATAGTTGGTGAAACAGACAAAAGATGCTGAGAACGAAATACTTTTAAATAGAAAAGTGTTGTATGTGATTACTGGAATTGATATGTATGCTAAAAATAAGAATTCCAGTTGTTTCCCCCCTTTTCCATTTATTTTGTATACAACAAATATTAACTGATTGCTTACTATTTACCAAGCACTGCCCTAGATGCCGGGAATACAACTGTGAATGTAAGGGAGGAAAACCTTTTTCTCTACCCTTCTTAATTTTGGGGGGGCTTATTTATTAATTAAGACAGATTAACAGGGGACTTCCCTGGTGGCGCAGTGGTTAAGAATCCGCCTGCCAATGCAGAGGACACAGGTTTGATCCCTGGTCCAGGAAGATCCCACATGCTGCGGAGCACCTAAGCCTGTGCGCCACAACTACTGAGCCTGCGCTCTAGAGCCCGCGAGCCACAACTACTGAAGCCTATGCGCCTAGAGCCCGTGCTCCGCCACAAGAGAAGCCACCGCAATGAGAAGCCAGCGCACTGCGACAAAGAGTAGCCCCCGCTCACCGCAACTAGAGAAAGCCACGCGCAGCAATGAAGACCCAACGCAGCCAAAAATAATTAAATACATTTATTAAAAAAAAAAAAAAGACAGCAAACTACATTTGCATGCCTTAACTAGGGAAGGGCAACCATCAAGTTTCAAGGAAGCATCGGGACTGTGGACGTTGTCCATTAGCCTTGTAACTTTAAAAGGAATTTATCAAATTTAGCAAAACAAGTGACAACTAACCCTGCAATCAGGAGACCAGGAGAAAGGGAGTAAAAGATGGCTCTGGCTGCACACCTAGTCGGGGCTGCGGCACCCAGAACTAGGAAGCTTTGCTCTCCTCTGGGTTTTGTCCCTCCCAGATTTCTGAGCTCAGGAGCAGTCGCTCTGCACTGCAGCTTGAGCCAGTTGCGGAAGACCTAACCAAGCCCAGCCCAAAAGAAGGAACGGCTTCGGGGCTGTTTGTTTCTCTTTGATAAAGGAGCCCTTCCTTGTTCTTGCTTTTGCTCTCTCTGGTATTCGATGCAGCAACCCCCCAGAAGCGATTTAGAGTGACTGGTAAAACAAAGTATACCAAAACCTCGCAGCAACCAAAAGGATGAAGTTCCTTCTGGACTGCCTCCAGCTTCTGCCCTTACTGCTCATCTGCACCTTAAGAGTCTCTCCTGAAGCTTTTCATTCCGAAGAAGAGAAAAGCAGTCACCGGAGAAATCGTCCTGATTACTGGAGCTGGACACGGAATTGGGAGACTGACTGCCTATGAATTTGCCAAACTTAAATGCAAACTGGTCCTGTGGGATATAGATAAGGTAACAGTGCTTGCTGTGTTTTACTTTCTGGTACCTTTAATCTGTGTTGCATTTTGCTGGCAACAGCCCCCTACAGCATCTCTGTTAAGCATGTAGAAAAAAATTACTAGTTTTGCCATTCTATAGATGGGGGAAAAACATGGATTAATTAATGTGTTGATGATCACATGATAAACGAACATAGAGCATTTGATTCCCAGTTACTGCCCATCACCAATTTGACATTGTAAATTTATCTTCACTTTTGCCCTGAAAATAATTTGTAATCTCCTCCTGAACCTGATTTCACTGATCCTGCTGTCTTTTTTTCTTTCTTTCTTACTTTTCTTTCTTTTTTTTTTTTTGGCGGCCCTGTACAGGCATGTGGGATCTTAATTCCCCAACCAGGGATCAAACCCGTGCCCCCTGAATTTGGAATGTGAAGTCTTAACCACTGGACTGCCAGGGAAGTCCCTGATCCCTCTATCTTAATCATATGGAAAAAGTTAAAGCCGGATACGAGTTCGGATTCTCCTCCTGTTAAGTCGAACGGAGCTCGGTTAGTTCCTGCTAGGGTGGAAATAAATCATATCATGGCTAGTGGTCATGATGGGAAGATCGATCATAGTTGTTCTTGTGTTGTGGTGAGGGTGAAAGACCCGTTTATTAAGAGTACAGATAAGAGGATAATTGGTAGTGTTACTTCATCTGAGATCTTTGTACTCCTGCTCGTAGCGCCCCAATTAGTGCATATTTTGAGTTGGAGGCACTGAACAGTTCAGAGTGTTCAGAGTTACATATATATAAAATGGAATCTCTGTCTTGTACACCTGAAACTAAAACGACATTGTAAATCAACTATACTTCAATAAAATTTTAAAAAAAAGAAAAGAAAAACAAATAAGCATGAGGAAAGCAGTGAATTAAGGCAGCAGTGCCTCTCTAGCTGAAGGAACCTAAAGGAGAAGGAACTTCAAATGGTGGCTTAGAACCCCAGTTTATAAAGCAGCTTCAACAAAGAGTAGTGCGTTTGTAGACGAGAGATGACATGGGAAGCAGGATTAGGCTTTCAAGGGCAGCAAAATGTGGGAAGTTAAATCCACAGAAGAGAATTAATGGAGTGAGGTTTGTTTGCAGATTCCTCTGGTGTCCACTCTGGGCTTAAAGCATCTGCATCCACAAAAATGAGAAATTATATCCCACCTCCAGGCAGAAAAGGAAAATTTTCTGGGTTTTCTTCTTAATTGCTTTCTGAATAATTTTTTAGGTCAAAAACGTTTATATAGTGGTGACATATACTAGTTTCTTTCAAGTGCAACTTACAGAGGAATGATTCTCAAATGTTAGGGTGCACCGGGATCACCTGGTCAGCTTTTTGTAATGTAGATTGATTTCTTGACTCCCCACCCCACCCTGTGAATTTCTGCTCAGTAGGTTGGAAGTGGGGCTTAAGAATCAGTAGGTTGAATAAATGTGTGCATGGTTCTGATGCTGCTGGTCTGGACAGCACACTTGAGACCCTGGGCAGGCCCTGCTTGCAGAGGGGTCCTCCCTGTACCTTCTCCACACCTCCACCACCCACTTCCCCAGATTTTTCTTAATAATGTCATCAGAGACCCAGGTTTCCAAGCACACAGAATAGTCTCAGTTCCTACTGCAACGCTTCTTCTCGGTCTGTTCAATATTACGAGAGTTTTCTCCATCAGTCTCTTGAGTGTTTGAACATCCTGCGAGCAGAGGCACTGACTGCCTTTTAGTTCTGGACTCTCTTTTCAAGGATGCTTGCGTGAGGAACTGCTTAGGAAAATCTATATACAATCACCCTCCAGAGCAGTGGGAGGAGAGGTTGCTGTACAACATAATAAAGATGATGCCTCCCTTTGAGGCAGAGATTGGGCAGGTTTGCCTGCAGCCCAGTAGAGAAGCTTGGGATGTCCTGGCCTGGAGGTTCCTCGGCTGTGCTGTAAATTTGCTGCGTGCACAGCATCCATCTAGGCCCATCCACGATGAAAGGACAGGGGGAACTGACGCTAGCATGGAGCTCATGCTGCCCGCTATGCCACAAGTGAGAACATGCTTTGCGTCTGATCCAAGATGATACTGTTCCGCCAGCATCCAGGAAACAGGGGCAGGCTAACTTGTTAGCTCAGAACTAAAGCAAATCTCAGATCCTTCATAGTTCTTAACATGTACATTCGCAAATGTTTTACACCACACATTGTAAAGGCTTTACTCCCCAGATCTTGATTTTTCAATGTCCTTCACCAGTAAAGGCAGGTAGGGTGTCATGGAGAAATGGTTGGAAAGAACGAGACTGAAAGCGCACGTCTGACAGCAGAGCTGTGTTCGGAGACTAGTGAAGACCCGCCAGAAGGGTGCAGAGGCAGGGCAAAGGCCCCGACAGGCCCAATACAGAGCACTCTGGACCTCAGCAAAGAAGATAAGGGATTATACACATTGGAGAAAAAAGAATTCATGAGCCCAAGAGGTACCTTTAAAAAGGCCAGAGGGGGAGTCAGGGAGGGAAAGGTCTTCTTTAGAGAGGATGCCAGCAGTGAAGTGTAGGCATGCAGAATTAGAGAACCACCATCTGCTACCCACAATGCCACCACTGAGCCAGAAAGAATCCTCACTGGTGGTCAAAGTCTTTGTTAGGGAGCTGGGTATCAGGGACAGACCACTTGGCCTGTGATGATGAAGGAGAAAGGGACCTTTCTCACGGAGACATGCCCAGACACCACTTGAACCAAGTGCCCAAACTGACACTGTGCGTCCCCTAATGGGATGCAGTGGGAGGAACTCTACATCGCCCAGGTGATGTCCTGGACAAAAATGTTCAATCAGAATTGAATCACGAGGAAACAATGAGGCAAATCTAGAATGGGGAACACTGCAGGAGACACCTGGCCTGAAGTTTTCCTAAAAGTCAATGTCTTGAAAGACAAAGAGGGGGAGGGACAGGAGCAGTGTTCTAGATTGAAGATAATATGGGGGGTGAGGAGTGTTTTCATTGCCTTGATGATGCTGGTGCTTTCATGCAATATACTCATGTCAGCCCCCATGAAACTGTGCACCTTAGTTTGTACTTTATTGCTTGTCAATCATACCTTGATAAATGTATTTTTTAAAAGAGTCAGGGAAGCTTTTCTAGATTAAAATAGCTGAAACAAAATGATAATGTACGAACATTCATCGAGATCTGAATTTTGAAAATAAATTTAAATATGGCTTTGCAGCGATTGGAGAAATGAATGTTACGTATTAATTGAAAACATATTCCTTCATTACAGTAATATTGTGTAGGAGACATTCTCATTTTTAGGATGTTAAACTTGAATATTTAGCAGGTGTCTGAAACTCCCAAATGCTTTAGCAAAACAATTTAAGAGATAAACAAAATGGATATATGGAGAAAAATAATACACTGTGGCCAACATGTCCATTTGACAGTTGGAGGGATAGGTATATAGGTGTCAATTTTACCATTCGTTTCATTTTTCTGTAGGTTTGTAATTATTTTTAAAAAGAGTGGAAAAATAGGAGTGTTTGCTTCTTGAGAGATCGATTCCTGGAATTAAGTGAATTGGTGAGTTGGAACAGACTCAGATACAGTCACTTTTTAAAAATATTATACCCTACCATATTGTATGAGTTACTTCGTACAGTAAACTAATGAGGATATATTATTATTAAATTATGCAGAACAATCTCCTTCCCATCTTTGCACCCACTCTCACTCCTCAAAATCAGAACGTTAGAAATGATTTTAACACCATTTGATGTGTACATATCGAGCAAAAATATACCGAAGTTCTAGGCATTTCTATAAGTGTATAGTTGATAACATACCTAAAAAAAAATGAAAATGAAAGCTAGAAGTAAGGTTTTGGGGTCAATACTTGCTAAGGTCTCCTTGTCCTCTGAGTTTTTTATAATCTACTAATTCCCTAACATTTCCCTTTTTTGGGAGGCTGATCTAACGCTAATATAACTTACAGAGTAACTGATTTGTGCCCCTTAACGTGGAGAATATACATCTACACTTACTATTAACAACATCGCTGTGACTTTTTTTTTTAATTTATTTATTTTATTATTTATTTATTTATTTAGGCTGTGTTGGGTCTTTTCTTGCTGTGCACGGGCTTTCTCTAGTTGCGGTGAGCAGGGGCTACTCTTCGTTGCAGTGCACGGTCTTCTCATTGCAATGGCTTCTCTTGTTGCGGAGCACGGGCTCTAGGCACATGGGCTTCAATAGCTGTGGCACACGGGCTCTAGAGCACAGGCTCAGTAGTTGTGGCGTATGGGCTTAGCTGCTCCGCAGCATGTGGGATCTTCCCAGACCAGGGCTTGAACCTGTGTCCCCTGCATTGGCAGGCAGATTCTTAACCACTGCGCCACCAGGGAAGCCCTCGCTGTGACTTTTGACTTATATTTATTTGGCAGATAACTGAGATCACCCCAAAGCTCAAGCTCATTCCGCTTCCCCCGCACATGGCTTGTCTCTCATCCTTCCATAAATCCTCCTTGTATGGAAGTCTTACGAATCATGCTTTACCTCTTTTGGGACTTTTTGGGGAGAATATTCTCAAATCAGGAATTAGCACGTCAAGGAGGAGTAAAGGTACAGATCTAAGTATTTTGAAAGAGACAGGCTGTTGTCACAGCCCAGAGAAGTGAGATTCCCTCCAGGTGACCCCGAGTAAATCACCCCTCTCAGCCTCCCTTTCTACTTCTGTCTATGGGAGACAATTCTTCCTACAACAGAGAATTCTCATAAAGTTTTCATGGGAAGTTTGACTAAAGCATAGAGCAGAAGGTCTAAACTATAGTAAAGTACTCAATAAAAGGTAGCTTTTATTTTAAAATGAGAGAGCAAAGAATACTGGAGGAAAGGCTGATCTAGCGAAAGGATATCCTTTCTCCAAAAACTTTATTTTCCCATCATGAATACAACACTTTTCCATTTAAGGTTTTTTGCTCACAGTTGACCCCCCCAAATTGAAATATTTGTGTGGATATGGGATAATTTCTAAGACCCAAAGTTAAGTAAAAAAAGGGGCAGGGGTGTGGTTAGAGAACACTTCTCCTCTCAGTTGTGGTTTAAAAGGCATAATGGACATTCACCTATATGTGCAGAGACCACTTCCAGTATAGACCTAGAGCTGGAAACATTCAGCTGTGACACGTGCTGCAGTGGCCAGTAGAGGACTGAACACCCTGCATTATTTTTCATCTATTCATATCAGTTTGGTTGTTCAAAAGCTTTCCAGCAGATGGTGCTAGACACTATTCAGTGCACAAGTCCTTAGGACAGGAATTTGTGTCCACAATGAAAGTAAAAGCCTTACCCCCTCTCCCGAATGGAAGGTCATCCACACTGAAACAGGGCAATAACTGCATTGCTTTAAAAAAAATACATTGAAGTATAGTTGATTTAGAGTGTTTTGATAGTTTCTGGTGTACAGTAAAGTGATTCAGTCATATTTATTATTTTTCATATGTATATATATACATATGAAATATATATTTTTTCTTTTTCATATTCATTTCCATAATTGTTTATTCCAGAATATCGAATATAGTTCCCTGTGCTATACTGTATGTCCTTGTTGCTTCTCTATTTTATATACACTAGTTTGTATATGCTAATACCAAACTCCTAATTTATTCCTTTCCCACGCAATTTAACGTGAGGTAAACATAAGTATGTTTTCTATGTCAGTGAGTTTATTTCTGTTTTGGACATAAGTTCATTTGTATCATACTTTAGATTCCACATATGAGTGATATCATGTGATATATGTCTTTTTCTGCCTGACTCACCTCACTTAGTATTATAATCTCTAGGTCCATCCAAGTTGTTGAAAATGGAATAATTTCATTCTTTTTTATGGCAGAGTAGTATTCCACTGTATTATATGTACCATATCTTCTTTATCCATTCATCTATCAAGGGACATTTAGGTTTCTTCCATGTTCTGGCTCTTGTGAATAGTGCTGGTATGAACAGAAGGGTGCATGTATCCTTAAGAACTATAGATTTGTCCAGATATATGCCCAGGAGTGAGATTCCTGGATAATATTTTTAGTTTTTTAAAGAATCTCCCTTGTGTTCTTCATAGTGGCTGTAACAATTTACATTCCCACCAACAGTATAGGAGGCTTCGCTTTTCTCCATACTCTCTCCAACATTTATTATTTGTAGACTTTTTGATGATGGCCATCATGCTGCTATAAATGCCATTATTTCATTCTTTTTTATGACTGGGTAATATTCCATTGTGTGTGTGTGTGTGTGTGTGTGTGTGTGTGTGTGTGTGTGTATGTATATATATATACACACCACATCATCTTTATCCATTCATCTGTTGATGGATGGTCCCATCCAGTCTTAACTGGCTCAGATCGAACTAGACACTGCTGACTCCAAGTCCCTGGAAAATCACTGGGGCCAACATCTTACTGTTTGTGGAGGACATGCAAGTCTTAAAACGACCTTGATCAGTGAAAGCAGGTGAAATAGATTAAAGCCACGGTTTCAGAAAGACACCTCTTCTTTCCTGGCAAGGACTTGATCAGTGAGAAACCCTGAACTCTTTGCTACAGCCCTCCCAGTGTCCTTTCTGTCTATAAAAGAGCTCTCCTCTCCATATGTGCTGGGGACTTGCACATGGCTTGCCATGGTGGCAGATCCCAAACAGCAATTCTGTGAGAACCAACCCGTCTTTTCTGGAGAAACATCTGGCCATCTATTTGTTTCAGGTTAGCAAGAGGGAGCTTTAAAATGGCACACTGAGGCTTAAAAGCCAACACCAGTAGGGGACCCACATTTTCTCTTATTGTATTCTCTGAAACAAATTGCAAAGCCCCACTCATCTCAAGGGGGCTGTAAAGGTATATGTATCAAGAGGTAAAAAAAAATGATGTTAACCACAATTCTTGAGTCCAATTAGACACTCATGAAATTTACATTAATGCTGAGGGCTAGAAATAAAACTTTCCAAATACAACTTATAAATACATAAACATAGAAACTGTTAATAATTTTGGCTCAATTTGATAGCAGTTGTTCCATAAGTTCATAAAAGATATTTCTTTTAAGTAAAATAAGCCTTAAAACAGTTTTCATTAGGAGAATTATAAAGCATTATATTATTACGAAATTTTTGTGATTCGTCAGAAAAAATCACGGAGTGTGATGTCTAAACACAATGGAATGAAAGAAGAAAAATCTCTTAACTGAGAAAGGCTTCTGTGGATGAGGATCTAGGAGCTACGTAAATGACTGGAGTGACGTGCTGAAGACCAGAGGTGGGTGGAGGTACGTCCCGACCGGAAACACACAGTCACACACACAGACACATTTCGTGCTTTGCGTGGTTCTTTTTTTTTTTAATTTATTTTATTTTTTTATTTTTATCTGTGCTGGGTCTTCGTTTCTCTGTGAGGGCTTTCTCTAGTTGTGGCAAGCAAGGGCCACTCTTCATCGCGGTGCGCGGGCCTCTCACTATCGCGGCCTCTCTTGTTGCGGAGCACAGTTTCCAGACGCGCAGGCTCAGTAGTTGTGGCTCACGGGCCTAGTTGCTCCGCGGCATGTGGGATCCTCCCAGACCAGGGCTCGAACCCCTGTCCCCTGCATTGGCAGGCAGATTCTCAACCACTGCGCCACCAGATAAGCCCCCTGGCAGGAGTTCTTTAGACCCAACCAAGTTGTCAATTACTTGCCGCGTAGTCTTAATTTGGATGTTCGGTGGTCGTCTGGGTGGATCTTTTCAAGTCCAAAGAGATAGAGCAATAGGAGAATGAGAAAGACTGAGGGGGAAAAGCCTTGGCCTCAGTGCGCTTCTTCACGGCCAGAGAGCTGGTCTCTGCCAGACCCTGCAGGCGACGTCAGCGGCCACTTAACGGGCTACTTGAATCTACATGGCTCAGGATAAGTCCCAGCCGCCCTTCAGAGGGGAGCCATAGCCCAGTAGGCGGATCGAGATTATGGCCTTTGAGGCCCTGCACTGGGTGCCAGAAAAGATGCTGCAGCAAAGAGAGTGGGCGCGAGAGGACGGCCACATCCCAAGTCACGTCTGCGTCCCTGGGATGGCTGCCCAGTGTGGGTTCTTGGCTTTGTGCAGGCAAGAATTCAAGAGCAAGACGTAGTAGAGTGAAAGAAGGTTTATTCAGGGAGATACACGCTCCATAGACAGAGTGTGGGCCATCTTGGAAGGCAGGAGGCCGCGTGGTTCTGATATGTACAAAATTCTGTCACTCTGGTTAGTTAAAGAACACATCCCCCGGTGGATCAAATGTCATCAGTAGTTAACCAGGGTATATTAACCATATTTCCATAAAGTGTAAACTATCTGGACCCAGAGGGGGTCCCCAGCCAGAGAGGATTACTGCCAGGCCTTGAAAGCTCATGAAATTGGTTCTGCTGGGTTTCAAATCTGCCCTAGCAATGCGGTGCTGCCACACCCGGGTCTTCTCTCCAGCACACATTGTCTAACAGCGACTCTCCTAAGTTCAGCTATTTTTGCAATCTGGTTAGGCTGAGGATCTCCAAAATCATCAAATCCTGCTTTTATTTTATGTTATTTACTTATTTATTTTCTGACTGGTCCCCTTAATCGATCTCCCTCCTCTCACGTTTTTCTGTAAACAGCAAGAAGGAACCAGGCCACACCCTCAACCCGTTGCTTGGAAATCTCAGCCAGATATCCAGGCGATTCCCTCTCAAGTTCTGCTTTCCACACAGCTGTAGGACACAATTCAGCCATCTTCTTCTCCCGCGATATACCAAGAATCACCTTTCTTCCAGTTTCAAGTCACACGTTCCTCATTTCCACCTGAGTTCTCACCAAAGCACCTTTAAAATTCACGTTTCTGCCAATATTCTCCCTAGGACAGTATGTGTATTCTCAAAGGCTAAAGGTATTCGTCATGAGCTCCCTGTTGGGCTGGTTAATGACATTGTCATACCATATGGGTTAGAACACAGAGGACTAACAATACTAGTAGGGAAAACCAGAATCCTGATGAAATGCCTTCAAGGGCCAATCATTCCATACAGTTGAATCTCCTAGGATAGGTGATTTGGAATCGATGTCTGTCTCCTCTTCACGCTTGGACTCAGAGCAGTCGGACATCAGACCTTATCACTCAGTTGACACTTTTCAGAAATTTCGTAAGTGATCTGGAAGTCAAGTCACTTGACTTCAGTTCTTCTTTACTTTTCTTTGCTTATTGACTCTGTTCTTGGCCACGAGATTGACAAGAATCAACTGTGATTTTATACCAGTTCCCTGCTTGCCAGGAGTCACGTGAACAAGAACTTTTCCCGTTAGAATTCTGTGGCCTTCAAGGGGGGGGTTACAAAGGAGGGGCCAGAGCAGGGGCCCTAGGACAGTGGTGTGGGATGCAGTGACAGAGGTTCAATCTAATGCCCACAGGACTTGCAGCTGGACTGATTGGTTGGGATTAAGGAATGAGAATTCAAAGATTCTTCCAAGGATTTCTGCATTTGCACTTGGGCAAATGATAGTTCCATTACTGAGATGTGGAGAGTAGGAAATGAGTTGTTTTCTGAATTGCAGAGAAGGTTGCTGGAAAATAGGAGATACATTTTACCTATTAAGGGAAAAATCATTTCAAAGATGCTGAGACAAGACAGTGTGGGGAGTTGCTGTTGTTCATTACTGTATTCCCATCTCCTATAATGGTCCTAGTTATTAATTAATAAGCGCTCAATAAATATCTGTGGTACTCATTAACTAGCTAATTAATTCTAGAATATGCAAATCTTATACGTCAAAACCATGGTCTAGTGCACACGTTGTTAATTGATTTTGTCTGCTTGGTGCACTTGTAAGGCCAACACTCTCTTTCCTTTCCTGTAAGGTGTGACTAAGCCCTTAGCTCTCATCACAACAGATAAAAAGTAAAATCATCATTTATCTTCCAATCACTGCCACTTCCACTCTCCAGTGCAGACTTTATTTATGCAAAGGAGAATATTACTGATGTGAGAAAAAACATGCTGGTAACTTGGTCTTGGACAGGGCTGTGACCTGCCTAAAGATGGGGTAGGGCTGAGGACTGGAAAGGGCGAGGTCATTCTAACCTCTGCTGCACTGAAGCCGTGGGGCACAAGCAGGAAGCAGAGTCAGCGGACGCTCAGGGGACACTGTACTGTGTGCACCACTACCCCCTGGCCCTGGGGTTCCTGCTTCATTCTACACCATCCTGGACGCTCTTTTCAGGCTGGAAACCTGACCCATCATCAGCACACCTGTCTCCTGGGCTGGGACTTTGCACAGTTTTTCTTCTGTGTGTCAGGCAGGTCCAGAGCTGGTCTGTGTACACTTTCCCCTCTGGGATGAGGGGCCCTCCAACCCTGGACTAGGGACCCACTTGATCTGTGGGTGCAGGGAACATAGGATGGACTCAGCCAGACCCCTGAACCTGAGGGGTGCAGGCCCCTCCACGTGCCCAGGGTGCCAGAGATTGTGCCCGGGAAGAGCAGGGGAGCCCGAGGGTCTGGCATCACACCTCCCCAGGGAAGAAGCCTTTCAGATTTCAGTTCCTTATCAGTGAAGATGGGGTTAAGTGGCCTTGAGAGGATCATGAGAAGATCACAGAGGTGCAGCGGAGACCTTGTTATCACCAGGGCCAACGGTGCCTGACCTAATCAGAGCAGACCCTCCCCTCCTTTCCCCTCCCCTGCCCTCTGCTCCCTTCTGGGCAGCAGGTCTGAATACCCTCTTCCCTCACAGGACCCCATTCCCCAGGGGGAGGAGCCACGGTCTTTAGGGAGGGACCCCAATAGCTCCATCCCCCTCCTGGGGGTGTATATAAGCCCGGGTCACATCCTGGACCACACTATCTGGTGGGAGAGCAGCCTGAGGACCCGGCCCTGTGAACCAGGAAAGAACCGCAGCCCCAGATAAGTGGGGATCCAGGAGGGGGCACAACTGGGGGCTTCCTGATCCCCTGCGCTGGGCCCAGCCTAGGGATCCACCTCCAAGGGAATCCAGACTTGGGTTTGGCTTATGTAAGAACACATCCTTTATTAGGTTTCCCAGTCCCTCAGCGGGCCTCGTCCTAGGTCACCTAAATGTTGCTGAGAGTGCAGATGCCCAGTTCCCGCCCTGTCCGGGGCCCAAGGATGGAGAGACTGATATCTTTTGTGACAAAAGAAGCTGGTCTGAAGCCACTGTGGGATCCCCCTCCGGGATGTCTCTGTCAGAGGCAGTTTGTGGTGTCAAACAAAATTTCAGAAACCCAGACCTGATTGAATTAGAGATATTTATTTGGGGGTTGTTAGAACTGCAGCCCTGGAGACCCAGATGCACTTGAATTGTCATCCCCAGGCTACAAAATGGGGAAGGCTTATAATGGCAGAAAACTTTCAAGATTACATAAATTGGTTATCAAGAATTAGGATTGGAGCTGGCAAGAAGTAAAGGTGCTTGTTAAGCAAGGAAGGGTTGGCTGGGGTCGAGACGATTACATAGTTGGTGGGTGGCTGTGATAGTGAAACCGCAAGGTTGCCACTAGAGCTGTTAGCAGACACTCTTGAAAACGGCTGGTGGTGTCCTTGAGTTTGAACCGTTTCCGAAAACTCAAGTTCTCAGTGATGAGGGGAGGCATTTGAAACCACAACGACAATGGCCACCTTGGTCCACTTTGATTTTTAAATGACTTTAAATCCATCACCAGTGTGTAGGTGGGGAGGAGAGTGATTAGAGCTGTGGGGCCCAGTATGATCTTGATCTTCCTCAACTTCATCACTGCCTGCTTGCAGACACAGAGAGTACAAGTAAGTTGCCCAAAGTCACTCAGCTCCTAGGGGAGACCAGAAACCTGGCCAGGCTTTTAGTCATTCGACAGCTTAGCCGGGGACTGAGGGACTATTTGGAGATGCCATCATGGCGGGATTACACGGAGCTGACAGTCACGTGTGGGAGGCAGATTTCCAAAACCTGGGTAAGTTTACAACAGCCAGCGTGGAAAGAGTCCCTCATCCTGTCCTTACAGCTCTGGCACATTTTGTTGGGGGAGGTGAGCCCTCATGGAGTCGGGAAGCGGGATCTGGGGGAAGGGACAAGTGAGCTCTGAGCTGGGCAGCACAGGAGACAAGTGAGGGCTCTGCTTGTACAAAGGCGCTGGGGCCAGAGGGGGCTGGACCTGCAGGAAGAGGGCAGGAGGTTGAGCGCCGCAGAGGGCTTGGTGCTGGGGGAAGCTGGAGCTGAGGGAAGGACGCAGTTCCTGTGCAGGGAACAGCAGTCCTGCAGGAGAGGGTGTGGTTAGATCCTGGCGTGGTGGGAGGAGACTGGAGGGGCCCAGCAGGTGGTGGTGGGCTGGGTGGTCAGAGGCTGGTGCAGGCACCCAGGGGAACATGTAGGGGCTTGGGCCAGGTCGTCAGTGGGGACAACAGAAGGTGTGGTCTTCGACCACAGCACCCTGAGCATGGCAAGTCTGGGGTGTTGTTAGTTGAGTAGCATGAGAACCTCCATGTGCCAGGCCTGCCGCTAGGCACATTTCCCCTCCTCTGTAAATCCTTTCTGAGCTGTCACAGGTCACAGGGCCATAGATGGAAGAGCCAGGATTGCAGCCCAGGCAGCCTGGCTCAGAGTCTCTGCTCGCTCACCCGACCAGGCTTCCTCTCCTTCTGGCTCCACTACCCTGTCTGTGGTCTTTTACAGAGCTCTGCCAATCAGACGAGGCACAAAGAACAATCTCTCTTGTTTTTCACACTGATGTCTCTGAATTATTAAAAATGATCTGCTTTGACTTCATAATTGGCCATCTGTTAATCTTCTTCACCCATTTTTGTATCCTGATTGTTCATTATGTTTGCTTGAATTGCTTGATATAAGCTAATTAAATGCTTGAAGCAATCATGTAGTTTTCTGATTTTCAAAACTTTGCCTCCTCGGCCAAACAGATTGAACGTATTTCTCTATAATTTACTTCTATAGTCTGTGGTTTTATGGTCACTTTTGCTTTTATTAGACATGCACATAGAAAACTGCTTAAGCCTGTAACCCTGCACCACCACCCAGATGAAGAAATAGATTGTTACCAACACCCCTAGAGCCTTCTCACCTTCCTCCCACTCACTAGCCCATCCCTCCTCCCCCAATACGAGCACTAATGCTGAGGTCTAGCACCATGAAGTCATTTTTCCCGCACACACGGTGTGTATCCTTTTGTGCCGGGCTTTTTGTCGCACCATGTTACATCTTTGAGATTCATTTCAGGTTTGGGGTGAAGAGTACTTAGTGTCCACGCAATGCTGATTAATGTTCCACTGTATGAATAGATGGTAATTCATTTACCATCTAATGTTGTGGAACTTTGGGGTTATTTCCAGTTTGGACTTGGGGAAAGTGTTCCACTGATCCTTCGTAAATGTAGTTTTGTGCAGTTTGTAGCCCTCCTAGTTTATACTCTGAATGGTTACACAGCCTGAGTGACATAACTGAGTGTATGTTCTAAGATAGTTAATAATGCAAAATAGTTTTCAAAAGTGGTTATGCCCGGGGCTTCCCTGGTGGCGCAGTGGTTGGGGGGTCTGCCTGCCGATGCCAGGGGCGCAGGTTCATGCCCTAGTCTGGGAGGATCCCGCGTGCCGCAGAGCGGCTGGGCCCGTGAGCCGTGGCCACTGGGCCTGCGCATCCGGAGCCTGTGCTCCGCAACGGGAGAGGCCACAGCAGTGAGAGGCCCGCGTACCGCAAAAAAAAAAGATTTGCACATGGCAAAGCATAGTGGAAAGTGATGGGGAGTGTCACCCAATTTGCCATACCCAGTAATGATTTACATAGCATTTACATTGTATGAAGTATTGTTAAGTAATCTAGGGGTGATTTGAAGTATACAGGAGGATGTGCATAGGTTATAGTATGCCATTTTATATAAGGGACTTGAGATCTGTGGATTTTTGTATCCTCGAGGGTGTTGGAACCAGTCTCCCTGCAGACACCAAGGAACGTCTGTATATATGAGAGCTCTCTCTATTATGCATGCAACTTTGCTGTAAATCTAAAACTATGGTAAAACAACAAAGTTATTTAAATACCATATGAAAGAGCGACGCCGCGATGGTCTGTGGCTCTTATGTGCCAGGCAGGAAACAACACACATCATGTCTGCACTCATGTTATCGGCTAGTTCTAGTGACACGACACCACTTGTTTGCAATGTGGCTGGGATCCTTGGGAGCCACCTTGCATGCAGGCTACTATATCCTTGAAAGGAAAGGAGAAAGAAAGAAGGAAGAAGGCAGCCTGTGGGGGGGTCCCAGTGTGTGGAAACCTTTCCTCCTTCACAGCTCCCTCCCACTGGTGCAGGTCCCGTCCCTATTCTTTTGTCTCTGTTTATTCTTTTTTGTTTTGCCCTACCCAGGTACGTGGGGAGTTTCTTGCCTTTTGGGAGGTCTGAGGTCTTCTGCCAGCGTTCAGTAGGTGTTCTGTAGGAGTTGTTCCACGTGTAGATGTATTTCTCATGTATTTGTGGAGAGGAAGGTGATCTCCACATATTACTCCTCCACCGTCTTGAAGGTCTTCTCTAAACCTTTTGAATTGCTGGTGGCATCAGCTTCCCCTTTTTGTTTGTTCTTTTACTATGGGATGAGTATTTGGTTTTAATTTAAATACTCTGAGATACAAAATATGACTCATTCCCTATCACAGTTCATGTCACACAAGATTCCTTAAGACAGGAACCCCGTCAGTATGATACTGAATCCTGAAAGGCTGGCCCTGCTTTGTACGGTACAGTGTAATTCAACAGGATGGGGCCAGCCTACCTGCTAGATGCTAATTAACCTAAAGAGCTCATTGTTATGCATTGAATCTCCTTTGGACCCATTGCTTTTAAGAATTACCATCGTCTTCCCTACAAGACTACTTCAGAAGTTGTCTGGCTTTTACCCTCATGCCTCCTGTGTAAAAACTGAAACTGTTCTAAATTTATCAGTGATTAGTTTCTCAGCCAAGGAATATTTTTTATGTATGTTGCTCTCTGAGGCACTTTACAGTCTTGAGCTCTGGTTGCTCCAACTTGTTTTAGCAAGTTGCTCTTCCTCTCCTTCCCCTTCCTGCATATGCCTGCAAAGGCACGCAGCAAACTTCTAATATGTAGTGTGAAACGTATATATGTATGTGTGTACGTATGGGCACACACAGGCATGTCTCTGTGCGTTTATACATATGCACACGTACATTATCTATAAATTCATCTAAAAATGCCTATACCTCTTTCCTGCAGAAGTGAGATTTAGAGGGAGCAGGTCTATGTGTGCCATTTTGTTTTGTAAACCCTTTTTTAAAACAAAACACAACAGTAAAATGTATTTACTTTCTTTGCCATTTGAAAACAACTTTTTAAAGAGAAAAAGCCAAGTTATTTTTGTTGCAGGAGAATGGGGTGAGAGAGGATGGTCATGTCCCAGGTCTCAGGTGAGTCCCTGGGACGGGCTGCCAAGTGAGGGTCCTTGGCTTCCTGTGGGAAGGAATTCAAGAGCTAGCCATATTAAGTGAAAGCAGGTTTATTTAGAGATACACACTTCACAGGTAGAATGCAGTCCATATCAGAAGGCAGGAACAGCCCTGGGAGATAAACGTTTCAAAGACAGAATGCAGTCTGTCTCAGATGGTGTGAGCAGCCCCGAAATGATATACAGTGGTTAGTTTTTATGGGCTGGATAATTTCATATCTAATAAGTAGGAGGATTATACCAACTATTCTGGGGAAGCGGGCATTTCCAGGAATTGGGACACCATCCACTTTTTGGCCTTTTATGGTCGGCCTCTGAACTGTCATGGCACCTGTGGGTGTGTCATTTTGAAACCATGCAACTCAGATTGGGACTTGGACCCGCAGGCCAGGACTTGAACCCAGCCAAAACCCAGATCAGGACTTGACCCCCTGTCTTTTAATTGAGATCACATACCTGGTCTCAGGACTTAATGAAGCTTAGGTTCTTGGTGTCTTGTTGCAGAAAGAATTCAGTGAGAGACCAAGCGAAGGTAAGAAGTGGATTTATTTAGAGAGATACACATTCCATGAACAGAATGTGGTCTGTCTCAAAAGGCAAGAACAACACCAGGAGAAACACACTCCACAGACGGAGTGTGGGCCATCTCGGAAGGTGAGAGGCCCCAAAGTATGGGGTGGCTAGTTCTTATGGGCTGGGTAATTTCATAGGCTAATGAGTGGGAGGAGTATTCCAACTGTTTTGGAGAAGGGGGTGGAGATTTCCAGGAATTGGACCACCGCCCACTTTTTGAGCTTTTATGGTCAGCCTCGGAACTGTCGTGGCACCTGTGGTTGTGTCATTTAACATCTGCTAACGTATTACAATGAGCATATAATGAGGCCCAAGGTCCACTGGAAGTTAAATCTTTCACCATCTTGATGCCAAAAGCTCAGCTTCTCTGTATATCGGTGCTGAATCCAATCTCAGAGACAGAGTTTTGGGTGAAGTAGAAAAGGAGAGCTTTAGTTCTTTGTGAGGCAAAGGGGGACACAGCAGGCTCCTGCCTCGAAAAACTATGTGTCCCCACTTGGAGAGGTTAGTGAGAAGTTTTATAGTAATGGTTCAAAGGACGTGTGATCAGCTTGTGGACATTCTTCTGATTGGTTGGTGGTGAGGTAAGTAGGAGTCAGCATCATCAACCTTCAGGTTCCCTGGGGTCTACATGCTTGTGGGCAGCATACCATCGTTGTTAAATTTTCCCACCTGGAGGGGGTTTCAGTATCTGCAAAACAGCTCAAAGATATTGCTGTGTGTATCCATTGATGGGAAACCAGGACCTTGCACCAAGGCTGCACTACTGTTTCTCTTGACTGTTTCTCCCTGGTCTCACATCCCCTCCTTTCTCTAATTAACAATTGTTTGAATCTGCCGGTTGGAACTCAGGGAAGGTCATGGAGGCAGGTCATGGAGGCCCTGCTCAGTATCAATCTTGGACCTAGTTGGTTCTACCCAGTTTTTGTCATGTCCTCAACAGCTATGTCATTCTTTTAAAAGATGTACCCTATCCCATTCCCTCCTGTTTCAATTTAGCATATGCTAATGTATCACAGTGAGCATATAATGAGGCTCAAAGTCTACTGGAAGTTGAATCTTCAGCCATCTTGGGCCCAGTAGGTTCTAACCAGTTTTTGTTGTATGCTCAATGGCTATGTCATTCTTATAAAGGTTGTGCCCTGCCCCCTTCCCTCCTGTCTCATTTTGATACAATTATTTTTAGAATAAAAAATATTCTGCTTAAATATGACAATAAACAAAAGAAAGAGTTTTATTTTATGCAGATACTTTTTTCTCTTTAAAAGATAAGTAAACGGAATAATTTTTAAAAGTCCTTGAAAGGAGAGGAAAGAAAATTGGGAGGAATGAAGCCAAACTTTGTTGAATTAAGTATGAGTTGTACAAACAGAGAAATACACAGATCTCTGGTTAAGTAAGCTGAAGTGGTGATCACTACACTGATCTGCCTCAGTGCAAAAAGTGAGGCCAAGGGCTAAGCAAGGAGAATGGGTGGCTTGTGCTCAAAAAACACAAACCCCCTGATGGTTTTCCAGGAGAAGTTTTTATAGGCAAAATTTGGGGTGAGGGCTGCAGGGTGTGTGACTTTATTCTGTTTGCTTGGTGGTGAGGTAACAGAGCAGTGCTCCAGGAATCTATTGCTCAGCTGGAAGTTACCATCCTCCCCTTGGGTTGAGGCCTTAGTTCCTACAGAAGAACTCAAAGATAGAGTTATGTATATTCCTTCAGGAGGAACCAGGACTGTGCACCCATGGCTGCATTGTTTCTTTTTTCTTTTTTTAATAAATTTATTATTTTATTATTATTATTATTTATTTATTTATTTTGGGCTGTGTTGGGTCTTCGTTGCTGTACGTGGGCTTTCTCTAGTTGCAGCGAGCAGGGGCTACTTTTTATTGCCATGCGCGGGCTTCTCGTTGCAGTGGCTTCTCTTGTTGTGGAGCATGGGCTCTAGGCATGTGGGCTTCAGTAGTTGTGGCTCGTGGGCTCAGTAGTTGTGGCTCACGGGCTCAGTAGTTGTGGCTCACGGGCTCTAGAGCGCGCAGGCTTCAGTAGTTGTGGCTCACGGGCTTAGTTGCTCCACGGTACGTGGGGTCTTCCCAGACCAGGGCTCGAACCCGTGTCTCCTGCATTGGCAGGTGGATTCCTAACCACTGCACCACCAGGGAAGTCCCTGCACTACTGTTTCTTGACTGCTCCTCCTTTGGTTTAGCATTCTCTCACTTCCCTGATTAGCAACTATTTGAATCTGCCCTTTGGTACTCAGGGAAAGTCTAGGATGCTGAAGCCTTTTTTCCTACAAACAAGAAACGGGGGACACAGAAAGGATTTGTACCCAGGGAGAGCCCACAGGGTCCTGCTTGATTTCAAAGGCGTAAACCCATGAACCAGACATTTTTCTTCATTTTTCAGTTGCAGGTCAGGAAACTATTTTTAATTTCACATTATATAATTTGTAGCTTTAATAAATAGTTTAAAACTTCTCTTATATCCTAGTGCTTAAGAGCATATTTTGGAAGGCGCTTGGCTTTGTATTCCAAGTACTACTATTAATTTACTAGCTGTATGTAGCTAGTGTTACTCTCATTTTCTTAGTTCCTGTTTCCTCATCTAAAAACGGGCAAAATGATACTTAATCCCATAAGGTTTTGGGGAAATCACTTTGCAGAGGCGGAACCCCTTCTTTTCTCCCTTCTTCTGTCCCATCCTTACTAACAAGTGCACTTTAAATTAAACCTAGATAATTAAAAAAAAAGAAAGAGGGCTCAAACACTTTAAAAACAGAACGCCAAAAATTACAATATGAATAACAGTCATCTAAAGTCTTATCACAGGAAAAGAGTGTTTAACAGAAAACACGATTTTTAAAAACAGATTGCAAGTTTAGAACTTTTTTTCATTTTTCAAAGCTAATATTATTAAAAGATTTTTCCAAATGCTGAAAAATTAGAAATATTTTTGTTTTGGTTTACTTATAGTATTTGAACTTTTCATGACACTTGTGGCTCAGTTTATACAAGTCATATTTAGTTAAGCATAACTATATCAGTTATGAAATACAAAAGCTTCCTTCCTTTGGAAGGAAGAAAATAGTGGGCAAACTGACCTACTAACACATCATCACAGGAAACATTACATTAAAAATAGAAAAACAGAAATGGCTATATACCAAAATATTCTTTGCTCTTAACACCAAGTCAAAGACTTTGAAGAATATTATATGGCCACTTCCATAGCAACTGCCACAGAACAGTTGATATAAGGTATCATAATAACTTGCAAAAATAGAGTAATGTGATAATCCTGAAAGTGTACAGTCAGGAGATGGTGTAGGTAGTTCTTGTGGATTCTTCGTGTACAATCAGATGACGAATTTCCAGAGGAGGTTGATAGGACTTTTCTGCAGAGCAGCTGACGGGCCAGAGCCTCAAATTATCAACCACACTGTCTCTTACCAAGACTCATTGGAATCCAATTATATGATTTTATAGTAGGATGAGAGCTTAGATATAAAATGAAGCTGGGGCTAGAATCCGGTGTTCTTTCCTTGATCACTCTGGCCAGGTGGAAGCCAAGAATGGAAGATGAAATATAGATCTGGAGTTTAGGGAGTGAAGTCATTTGTTGAAGTGAGAACAAAGGGAAGAAACGGAGGGTTGGAATTCAGGCTCTAATGTGTTAAAACAAGGCTATAGTTACTGATAGGACTAGAATTTCCAATTTTTATCTTTTTCCTTAGGCTCTGACATGGCTCAGCTCATCCTGTACTTATCTAAAAGCTTGATATTTTGTTCATTGTCCTTTTTCTTTTCAAAAATGTTGTTACTTGTCTTGACTACTGAGGTTTTGGGCACACCCTTAAATTTTGTGCCCACTTATTCTAGTACTGGCACCAGGAGAGTGAAAATGATGAAGGGACCAAAGCCCTCACTGATTTCATGGAGTTTGGAAGGGACTGAGCCAAGAAAGAAGGGATCAACATTTACGTCTCTTCTTTGGTCCACTACTCTGTATCTGCTCACTTCACTGACTCACCCATGACTCCAAATTGAGGTGGCACCGTTACTTCTGATACCCTTAGCTATCTTGATTAAACTATATAAAATTTATTTTCCTTTGTGTTCTGAAAATGTTAGAAATTGCAAAGAACTTTTAATAGAAAAATAATAAAACAAACACCAAATCACAGAGAAGGTAAAGTTGAAAGTACACATATTTGACACTCCTCTGGTCTCACCCTTCACCTTGCCAGTGAATAAAACATGGCTCCACTGCCATGGACTTATGCTGGTGTGCCACTTTCAACGTACATGCCACTGGTTATTGAGTTTTTAAATAAATTTTGTGAGAATCTTTGCCTTTCCTCTGATAATCTTGAATTAGGTAAAAGATCTGCACTGGCAGGTATGATCAGTCTTAAATGCCCCAATGAAAAGGAACAATGGAAAAAGAGACAAGTACAGGAACATTTCTACCATGCTGTGCTCAATACTCTGAACTTACACAAGTAAGGACAACTAGACACTCAAATCACTGAGTGTTTTATTGAACAATTACTGAAGTTGTATGAGCAGAAATCTATAACCATTTAATTACGGCTGGTTTTTAACTTTTTCTGTGAATGTGAGAGTCTGATCTTGCAAAAGTGTAGGCTTGTATTCCATGAGATGTATCTGAGCTGTATGAATCTTTTCTTTTTCTGTACAAATTATATAAATAAGTACATATGTGTTTTCAACAAATGTAATTGTTAATAGCTATGTTTCTACTTAAATGCACTTGTGCAAAGGAATTATAATTCGTCTAGAAAACCATTTAGAGTTCCCCCCAAATATCCAATTTAAATAATGAAATAACACATTTCATAAAATATCTTTTGTTTGTGTGTAAATTTAATTACAGTACTTTTATAAGCACCTTCCATCCCCCCAAAACACTGTTAACAAGCTATGAAAGGGAGACAAACTTTCACGTATCAGAATTTATATTTCAAATTCTTTATATATAAATCTCAATTTTTTATTTTGGCAAAATCGGGATTAAAGGTTTATGGCTTCTCCCACTCTAGAATGTTTACAAAGTAAAATTTCTAGTCAAGATATGAATATGTAAATTTCATATATAGCGTTAACTTACAGTAAAATAATTAAAACTTTATGGCAGTGAGCTAACAGTCTTTGAATAAATACAAATTAGGAGCATATTTAACAACTTGAGAACAACTAATTATCAGTACAATGCAGACTTAGGATAATGTCCTTCTTTGGTAATCATATCCTTAAATTCCCTCTGAGTTTTTATTTACATGTCTCACCACCACACCCAAATAAAGCCTAGCAGAATGATGAGCACTCAGATATTGGAGACATCACTCTGCTTGAGACTTTATTGGCATAAGTGTATTTTTTTTTTTTTTTTTTTTCGGTACGCGGGCCTCTCACTGTTGTGGCCTCTCCCATTGCGGAGCACAGGCTCCGGACGCGCAGGCTCAGCGGCCATGGCTCACGGGCCCAGCCGCTCCGCGGCATGTGGGATCTTCCCGGACCAGGGCACGAACCCGTGTCCCCTGCATCGGCAGGCGGACTCTCAGCCACTGCACCACCAGGGAAGCCCAGTGTATTTTAAATTTCAATTTTAAGTTGGCCTTTCTAAGAAGCTGTCTATACAGATGAATGAAGGGCATAAAACAGAACTTCAAAAGAAATTAGACATTGGCTTCTTATGATGACATGTTGAAAAATAGGTTCAGAAATAAACATTTCAGCTGTAATATAAACTGAACTACAATTAGTATTTCAGACTTTATTTTACAACTATAAATGGATATTATTCAAAGTACGTTCATAAACATTAAAGCCTATTATATAACATTGATAGCAGTTAATAGTTTCTTTCTTAGTCTCTCTATATAAATAATCAATGAACGAATAATTTTCTCCCTATTCTGCAAAGCCAAATAGCCAATGCAACTGATTTCAGATTTAGGATTTTTTTTTACAATCACTCAAACATATAAAAAGTAATTTTAATACCTTCGGAAAATTATAAGAATATGAAAGGACAATTTTAAACTCCTACACTTTTTACTGTTAGAGAGTTCTAAGACATTAAAGAGTTTTTCTTCTTAAACCAGGTAAGAATAATAATGTGCAGAAAAAGATAAGAGAATTTTGTTATGCAAGCAAATAATTATACTTCAGACTGGAATTGCTTTTGAATTTATTTTCTCTCTAAAGAGAAACCAGAAAGAAGAGAATCGTGTGAAACTAATAAACCATCCCATTGCTTTCAAACAATTCCTTTTCATACAGAAACTTCTAATCAATCACACTATTACGTGGGTGGGTATCTTTTCCTTCACTCCTCTTCTGGTAGATCTGGAGAAGTTAGATAGAGAAGATCTAGATTTGGAAGCAAAGGAGAAAGAAACACATAATAAGAAATGCTATCCAGCAGACCAATTTACTCATGCTTAATTTCTTTTTATAGCCGATGAATTATGAAAAGTTACCACGGTTTTTCAGTGCTGCAAGCAACTTCATATTTTCTTACCTTTCAATATAAATACAGCACTGTATTTGTTTAAAAGTCTGAATATATGCTATTAAAGAGGTTTTACATTAAATTATTTTTCATCTAATAATCTTGATTTGCTCAGTGACCCACACTGGTACTCTCAACTTTTTTTTTTTAATATTATGGACATTGATTTTTGATATTTATACCAGCTAGGAAGGTTATTTGGAGCAGGTTAAAGAAAGATATCAGAACCAAAATCTTACTTTGGGGTATTTTATTTAACAAACAGAATGGTCCCAGAGAAAGACAAATACTGTATGATATCACTTATATGTGGAATCTAAAAAATACAACAAACTAGTGAATATAACAGAAAAGAAACAGACTCACAGATATAGAGTACAAACTAGTGATTACCTTTAGGGACAGGGAAACGGGGAGGGGCAACATTGGGGTAGGGGATTAAGAAGTACAAACTATTATGTATAAAATAGACTACAATGATATATTGTACAACACAGGGAATATAACCAATATTTTATAACTATAAATGGAGTATAAACTTTCAAAATTGTGAATCACTATATTGCACACCTGTAACTTATGTAATATTGTCCATTAACTATACTTCAATTTTTTTAAATTGTTCTGAGGATTCTTAATACTACAAGACCATTTAATAATTAGTAGTTAGCAATACATTTTAAATATATGGTAGGGAAAAATATAACTAATTTTCACTTAAGAGGATCATGGATATTTTACAGGAAGAGAATTACTGGTGCCAGGGTTTCTCTAGGCAGTATAAATTTTTTAAAAGCTTTAATAGAGATATAATTGACATATAACAACATTGTGTAAGTTTAAAGTGTAAACTTTAACTTAAGGGATCCCTTAAGTTCCAACACATTCTAACAAATTTGCACTTTTACTGCCCACTCCCGCAACATTTTTGACCTCACATTTTACATAACATCATACTTAATGGTGAAAGACTGAATGCTTTCCATCTAAGATCAGGAATAAGACAAGGATGTCTGTTCTCACCACTTCTATTCAACATTGCACCAGGCTAGTTAGGGCAATTAGACAAGGAAAAGAAAAGGCATCCAGATTAGAAATGAAGAAGTAAAACTACATCTATTTGCAGATGACATGAGCTCATACATAGCAAATCCTAAGGGACCTACTAAAATCTATGAGAATTAATAATTTCATTAAGGTTATAGGATATAAGGTCGATAAGCAAAAATCAATTACAGTTCTATATATTAGCAATGAATAATTCAAAAATATAAATTAAGAAAATTCCACTTACAATAGCACCAAAAGAATAAAATATCAGGAGTAAGCTAAACAAAAGAGGTATAAAAATTGTATTCTAAAAAATTATAAAATGTTGAGATAAACTAAGTTAGATCTGATTACAGTTGACCCTTGAACAACGTGGCGATTAGGGGCACTGACCCTTCACACAGTTGAAAATCTGCGTATAACCTTACAGTTGTCCCCCTGTATCTGTGGTTCTGCATCCACAGATTCAACCAACCATGGATTGTGTAGGACTGTGGCACTTACTTAGTGAAAAAAAATCCACGTAAGTGGACCTACACAATGCAAACCCGTGTTGCTCAAGGGTCCATGTTCATGTATTGAAAAACATAATTGTGAAGATAGCAATACTTCCCACATTGATCTACAGATTAAAGATAATGCTATCCAAGTCACAGCTGCCACTCTGCAGAAACTGACAAGCTGATATTAAAATTCATATGGAAATTCAAGGAACCAGAATAACCAAAACAATCTTGAACTACAAAATTGGAGAACTCACACATCCTGATTAAAAAACTTGCTATAATAATGCAATCATCAATAGAACTATTATAGGATTAGTTCAAGGATTGACATTACATCAGTGAAATAGAACTGAGAGTCCAGAAATAAACCCTTACATTAGTGGTCAACAGATTTTTGACAGTAGTGCCAAGGTAATTCAATGGGGGAAAGAACAGTAATTTCAACAAATTGTGCTAGAACAATTGGATATCCATATGCAAAAGAAGTTGGACTCCTTCCTCACACCATACACAAAATTTAACTCAAAACGGATCATAGACATAAATGTAAGATACAAAACTATAAAACTTTTAGAAGAAAATATAAATGTAAATATACGTGACCTTGGATTAGTCAATGGTGTTTTAACATATAAAGTACAAGCAACCAAAGAAAAAATAGACAAACTGGACTTTAACAAAACTAAAAACTTAGGCTTCCCTGGTGGCGCAGTGGTTGAGAGTCCGCCTGCTGATGCAGGGGACACGGGTTCGTGCCCCCGTCTGGGAAGATCCCACATGCTGCGGAGCGGCTGGGCCCGTGAGCCATGGCCGCTGAGCCTGTGCGTCCGGAGGCTGTGCTCCGCAACGGGAGAGGCCACAACAGTGAGAGGCCCACGTACTGCAAAAAAAAACAAAATAAAACAAAACAAAACAAAAAAACTAAAAACTTTTGTTCTCAAAGGACAACACCAAGAAAGTGAAAGGACAATCAATAGAATGGAAGAAACTAATTTGCAAATCATGTATCTGATGAGGGCCATGTATTCAAAATATATAAAGAATTTTTACAACTTGACGATAAAAAGACAAGTAAGTCAATTGAAAAACATGGGCAAAGGATTTGGATCGCTGTTTCTCCATAGAAGATAGACAAATGGCCAGTGGATACATGAAAAGATGCTCTACATTGTTAGTCATTAGGGAAATGTAAATCAAAATCACGAGATCCCACTTCACATGCACTAGCATGGCTATAATAACAGGTACTGATGAGAATGTAGAGAAATTGCAACACATATATTGTTGTTAGGAATGTAAATTGCTGTAACCACTGTAGAAAATAGTTTGGCAGTTCCTCAATAAGTCAAACACAGTAACCATATAATGCAGCCGTTTCACTCTTGGGTATACACCCAAGAGAACTGAAAAGACGTTCAAACAAAAACTTGTACGTGAACGTTCAGAACAGAATTATTCTTCCCTCCTTTAGACAACGAATCATCCCAAATTGAGGAGGTGGACTTTAGAGCAAGATTTATTATTTTTTCCCCTTTTCCTCTTTTTGTGAGTGTGTATGTGTGTGCTTCTCTATGAGATTTTGTCTGTATAGCTTTGCTTCCACCATTTGTCCTAAGGCCCTATACATCCATTTTTGTTTTTTAATTTTTTTCTTAATAATTATTTTTAATTTAATAACTTTATTATATTTTACTCTATTTTATTTTACTTTATCTTCTTTCTTTCTTTCTTTTTTCCTTCCTTCCCTCCTTCCCTCCTTCCTTCCTTCCTTCCTTCCTCCCACCGTCCCTCCCAGAATTATTCTTAATAGCCAAATAGCCATGGTGGCTTACTCCCTTGCCATAGCGAGCTCTGAATAAATAGGCATTGCTTGTTCTCACTGAGATGATCTTCCTTTTTTCCTGCAGAGTATTACCACTCCGCGTGAAGAGGTAACGGAGGCCAAAGGAATGGCTGAAACGGAGCAGGAGAGAGTAGAGAAACTCCGCCGTGCAAGTCTTTCCAGGTAAGATGACACCTGCCTAGGAGCCAGAGAGTCAGCTGAGAACTTAGCAGAAAAGTATAAGTGTGGTATCCTGGAATTTAAGGGAAGGGAGTTTTGCAGATTGAGTGTAGTCAGTTGCTAAATTCTGCTGAGAAATCAGAGGGAAAACTAAGCAAATGAAGATGATTGACGTTATTTTAAAGAAGGCGTAAGATTAGAGTAGGTTAAAATGTGCATGGAAAATAATGAATTGGAGACGAGGAGTACAGAAGACTCATTCGAGAGCCTGGACTAAGGAGTGTGTGCGTGTGTTGTTTTACTACGTAGCCTTACCAGCGTTTAAACCTCACCTCCATGTGGACACAACGATCCAGCGGGCAGAGAGCATGAAGACAAGTGTGAAAGCGGCAGTTTGAGATTCCTGAGAAAGTGGGAAGGGAAGGGATCCATACACAGATGGAGCAATGGTCAGACCTTCCATGAAACCCAGAGGAAGAGGAGGGTCAGGGTGGGCAGAGTAGGAGGGGGATTAGATGGGAGTCTTGTTTTGTACTTGGAGGCTGAGGGATATACCATGTGATGACTTCTCTTTTCTCTGTGATATGAGGCAAGGCCATCTGCCTGAAGATTAGGGCCTAAAATTTGAGGTGAATAGAAGAAGTTAGAAGCAGTTATTGTGGAGCGCAAGGCAGCAAGTTGACCACAGATATGTAGGTTTGCTGTACAGTTTGGGATTCGATGAAGAATTTGAAGCATTTCCAATCTGACTTCTTATGTATTCTCCAGCAGCAATAACATACCTGTTTGAAGACTTCAGGTTCCTTCCAGAACAATGAGATGAAAACAGAGCAGCAGGAAAACGTGTAATACTGGCAGCGATTATGGAACTAATGAATTATACAGTCTTAGCAGGAGAAAGGGACCAGTCAAGGGTCAATGCTCTGGAAGGCCTGAT
Source organism: Lagenorhynchus albirostris (assembly GCF_949774975.1). Lineage (NCBI taxonomy): Eukaryota > Metazoa > Chordata > Mammalia > Artiodactyla > Delphinidae > Lagenorhynchus > Lagenorhynchus albirostris. Next base: position 7,477,983 of record NC_083098.1, on the reverse strand, counting down.
GGGGTTAGAATAGTGGCAGTGGCTGACCCAAGCTCTAGGCATGACCACAGGTGTGCAGGGCCAACACCAGTGAAGGAGGCTTGGGAAAGCCTGTCTATTCTGCCTATTTCTCTTCTCTAATAGAATTTTAACAAAGCAAAGCAGAAGACATGTGGTTTGCATTATTATTTTGTTTATAAATATTCTGAGTGGTAACAGGTAAGCTCTCAAGGATTTTAATTATAAATTAGCAATATTCTGATGAATTGTAGATACACTGACAAGATTTTTAATGTTTCTGGTGAAAATTGCTAATAATTTTGTTAAGATCAGGAAAGTTTAGAATTCATCTCACATTTTGATATTGTTGGTAGTGTGGAGAGAATTGTGGCATTCAATATCACACATCACTATTAAAAAAAAATACATCCAAAAGTGGAATGTATTGAAGGAGTTAATGATAAGTGATTTTGTTTTTCTCAAGTCACTTAAAAAATATTCTCTTGTTATTGTCAAAGAATAATATATTTTTCAAATACATTACCGCTATGCAATAATAAAGTTTACCTATATCACTAGGTCACTAATTGAATACATAATTGAGAACAAACAAAAAATTTATGCTACAAAGAAATTTTAGATTCCTAAACATGTTAGACAACAGCTACCTTAACTAAATATCTGCAAAAAGAATTATTACACACTTTGTAATGAGAAATCAGTTTCCAAAGTGAAGAATACTCTGAAATTTGGCTTTAGTCCATCATATACATATTTTGCATAGGGGAATGTACATGTATTATAATAATATATATGTAAAACCTAGCTGTATATTTAAATATTCACTATGTTATATTGTATATATTATCATAAAGGCATCAGGGTCTTTATAAAAAAGTTTTATTTCATCGGTAAATTAGGAACATTAGGGATTTTCTCTGACATGGTCTTCAGACACTAGACTATGATTAACTGAGAAAACAGTAATTTTCTATATTTTATTTAGTCTTGAGCAAGACGTCCTACAGATACTATAGTCCATGCAAGAATCCCCTATACTTCAAGCTGCTCTCCGCTATTCACACACTATAAAGGTTTATAGGCTAAACTTTAGGGGCCAAGTCTTATCTTCAAGGAGCTCACATTCCAGTACTGGTAAAATTTGATGAAATAAAGCAGAATATATGATAAATGACTTTAAAAACCTACTGATAAAAATGCAGTGACTGTTGAGAGTGGAACATTATTTTAAGCTCTTTGGATGAGGGTGGGCCTCATGTAGGAAACGGAGTTGGAAGAGAACCCTGGGGGAGAGGCAGGGTTTGCACTTGGTGAGATGAGCGAGGAAGAGTTCAGTCTGGCAGCTAATATCAGGAAATAAAGCTGAAAATGCGTGTTGGGGCCTGACGGTAGTACCTCTTAAATGCTAAGACAATAAATATTGATACAAGGTTCATTTCGTTTCTTTGAGCAAAATTGTTGGAGTGTCTGCTGTATCCAGGCACTATTTTCGGCTGAAGATAGGAAGATAAATAAATGCAACCCAATGATGAGAGTCTAGCTAAGCTACCCCATGGTGTTGCTGCCAGGCATGCATTTTGTGTGGGGCTTTACACTGACACCAGCGCCTCCCACAAACGAAGCACATGCCCCGGAGAGCAGTGCAAGGTCACAAGCAAACAGAAGTTCCTGACGTGAAGCCCCAGCAGCCTTTGTGATCAACAGTCTCCCTGTCTCCCAGGGCCTGGTTACCTTATGTGCCCCTTAGGTAAGACCCCCTGGGGCTTACCAAAACCATGCTCTTGGTCTGAATTGACTTATCAGGCCCTTGCCCAGGAATCCAAAGGACTCCACCACAGACCCTACTAAAGGCACGTGTGTCCCCCAGGTCCCCTCTCTCTGTCTGCACTCTGCCTTGGCCTCCCCATGTGGCCCCTTGAGGCATGCCCGGTGCTTCCTCCAGGACTGTAATAAACTTCTCTATTTCAACATATCTGTGGTCAGGTGTTGCAGTAAGGCTCACTATTCTGTGCTCTGTGCTCCACTTAACAAATGTTAATTTAACAAAGTCAGAACACCCACACTCTGCCTTCAGAGAATTTCTAGTGTGTGGACGGAGGTAGGGAGGAGTCCAGTCAGTTAACACATTATTACAGGGCAGTGAGTCGGGTATTTTGACAGAAGTATATGCAAACGGGGCTGAGAGCAAAAAGTGGGCATCTAATAAAATCTGTAGGGGTATCAAAACCAGGGAAGGTGTCTTGAAGGACGACTTGATAGTGAGGAAAAGAGTAAGTAGGCAGAAGTGTAGCTTGAGGAAGGGCAAGAGGTGAAGAATGGACTAACTTTAAAGCCATGTTAATAATTCTAGCTACTATCTGTTTAGCACTTACTATGTGCTAGGTACAGTTACGATAAGGTACATACCATTACATTACCAGCTCCATTTTCCAGGTCTGGAAGTGAAAGGAGGCTTAGAAGAGATAAGTGACTTACCAGAGATCACCAGTGCGTGAGCTGTGTGGCCAGAGCTAGAACATAGGCAGTCCTGTCTTAACTCTTATCCACTCTGAGAAAGGGCAGGGGAGAAGAGGTGATGCCGCAGAGGTACCCTTTGTAATGTGTCCTTTGTTAAATTATGGGAGTTCTCACTGTCCTGAAGGCTACAGAGACAGTTAAGGATTTTAATCAAGGTGTGACATGATTGGATTTACAGTTTAAAAAGATCAGATGATAAAACAAAACATGGATTTTCCAAAAGAGACCTGGAGGCTGGAGTGATCAGGTAAGGTGTGGCAGTCATGTTGGAGAGATATAACAGGCACTGAAATAGTAGTAAAGAGATGAAAAGGAGGAAGCAGGTTGTCAGGTAGAAATGACAGGCTGAGGAACCGAACAGAACTGGACACTAGGGCACTCTGCTCAGAAGTTTAGGTTGGGACAGTACCACGTTACATTTCACAGCACACTGCCTAATACACAGTAACTTTGAGAACACAGGGGACATATTTGAGTGGAAGGAATTAAAGAATTTACTTTTAGCTATTCATTCAGTCGCTCGTCAAATATTTCTGAAGAGCTGATGACCAAAGCAAAGTTCCTGTTCTCATGAAACTTACATTCTAATGAAGAGAGGAAGATGCTAAACCAACAACAGAGTAAATACATGTTATGTCACATGGCATTACGTATTATGGAGAAAAACAATCCAGGAAAAGGAAAATTGGAAGTATCTTGGGCAGGTTGAAGAATTGCTTTAAGACTTTATTTTGGTACTGCTTTTTTACATAAAGGATCATCAGGGAAGTCCTTCCTGATGACACGCATGGTATTGGAACAGAGAGCTGAGTTACAGGAATAGCTGTGCAGAAGCCATGGTGGAGATCTGCATGTGCACTGTGGCCATGGGCTTCAAGTATCTGCAGGGCAGCTGAGGTGATTCCAGGTAGGCAGTTGGACACCCTGTACAGGTCCTGAAAGGAATAGTGATTTATTCCAGAGATGGTCAGAAGGGAGCAGGGTATCTTTGAAACCAAGGAAAATTCATTCTACAACTTGACCCACGGAGACAGCTGATGTGTTCACTGAATTTGAGAAGAAGGAAGTCACTAGGGACCTTTCCCAGAATGCAGTGGGAACAGTGCATTGAAAATACATGGGAGGAAAGGAAGTAGCCACTTTTCAAGAAATTGGGCTGTGCAGAGAAGAACCTGAGCTGGTCACTAGAGAGCACTATGGGGCCAAGGGTGCACCTTCTTTCTTTTTCTTTTTCTTTTTTTTTAAAGATGAAATAGCTCAGTTTTGACATATTGAACATGCTAGGGAAGAAAGGCAGTAATTGTTGGATCAAGGTTCCTGAGGTGTGGAGAGATGAACCATAACCAAGAAAGGAATCTCCTAATGAAAGACTAGGAGGGGAAAACAGAAGACGCTGCAGATGTAGATGTTTGTAGTTTGAGGGCAGGGTCTGGTTTTGAAGCTTGATTACCTCCATTTTCGATGGGAAGAGGAATCATCTCTTGCTGTGAGTTGGATAAGGAGGTTAAAAAGTTTAAGGAAACTGGAGGTCATTAAAGTCTTGAAATAGAACTGAATGGGAATCAGAGGTGCTTAAAAGTAAGAAGAGTTCTTTGCAGAGAGCGCCACTAAAGTTGGAGGTGAAGTGCTCCCCTAAAGTGGAGATTCTGCACTGAAGGCAGAGTTGGCTTTCGGATAAGACAAAGAGGCAGAATAGAGTGAGAAGGGCCAGGACAACAGGACGGTTGCATAGAGTTTGGAGGCAGAGCAGAGATTTGGTCAGGGGTGGGGGGGAATCATGACTTAAAGGGCGTAGGAGTAAGGCAGACAGTATGGAGGCTGGTTGTCTGGGTGTGAAGAAAGCACACAGAGACCCAACGTCGGAGTGGAATGAAATAATACAACTGAATCTATATACTAAACAGACTCACAGGCATAGAAGACAAACTTACGGTTACCAAGTGGACAAGTGAAGGCTATGGGGATTATCAGATACAACTACGATATACATAACATAGGTAAGCAACAAGGACCTACTGTATAGCTCAAGGAGCTACATTCAATAGCTTGTAATAACTACAGTGGGAAAAAATCTGAAAAAATATATAACTGAATCACTTGGCTATACACCTAAAACTAACACAATATTGTAAATCAACTATACTTCTACCAAACAATTCTTTTTAAAAAGGCAGAAAATAGAGAAGTAGAAGCATTTACATTTGAATGGTAATCAAGGGCCTCAATTTTAAAAGGTAACTTCACCAAAAATATTTTCATAGCCATTACCTCTGGGAAAGGAAAATGGGCAACAGAGGAGGGTGGAAGACTTTTACTTTTGACTTTACAGTATTCTTCCAGACTGTTAGAAAAAAATGTTATACCATGAACATGTATTATAACTATTATTAAAAAGCTAGAAAGAGTATGTGTTAATGGAGTGTGTCGTTACCTAGAGCACATATTTATCGATAAAATCAGGGCTGTAGTGAGATAATACTGTTGGAAGGGGACATCATCAGAGTCCCCACCTCAAAGACCCTACCTCATTTCCACATCAACCTATAAGCTCAGATTTCCTGACACCCTTCTTTTGCTTTCCTTCACTCTAATTCACTTAGGGCTGAACGTAACGCCAAAATATTTGTGAGAAAAAAAAGTATTAGAAAATAAACTTTATATGGCAAGATTTTCTATTTAATTATCTCAACAGTTAGGAAATCTCACTGAGGATCTTTGAGGGGGACTCTGTGAGAAGGAAAAATTGACGGAGTAAATGTAATCGGGCTTTCCCATCAAGTGAGCTGAAAGTCTAAACCACTCTAAAAGGTTAATCTGTAAAACTTCAAAGTCAAATGTTTACCTTACCTATCCCTTTACAGTCTTCCTTGACCCTAACTGAATGAAGTCAAGACACGTGATTTTATCTAAAGCACGTAGAAAACAGAGGGGGACAAATGAAGAGAGATTCAGCCTCAGAGTTCCACTACTTATGTCTATAGTGCTTTTATCTAGTAGTCAAAGTACCTTTGTTGCAAGACATATAAAAAAGATGCAAGTATTTAGGGCAGTGAGAATCATGCTATCAAACTTGAATATAGCACTTAGAGCACTGGTTGACCAAGCTCTTGGGAAATTATCTTTTTTTTTTAATTTTTAAGAGAATTTTATTGAAGTATAGTTGATTTATAATGTTTTAATTTCTGCTGTACAGCAAAGTGATTCCATTATACATATATTTTTTTTTTCATGTTCTTTTCTAGATGGTTGATCACTGGATATTAAATATAGTTCCCTGTGGGGAAATGAACGTTTTTCTTTCAGTGGCTCTTATACTAATGCTGGATTCCAAAATGTGACTTTTACACATTCTTCAAAGAACTGTAGCTGGAATGTAGGACTAGTCTAAACACTGAGAAAATGGATGCTGTAACCTGAGCAGTTCTTTAAAAGGATTACCCAACTTTTGTAAAGGATTGCTATTATTAAATAGTTTATATGGCTTCGACTTACGTTTCCCTTTGGTTTACAAATTTGCTTTATAGGTCAAAATTTTCCTTAACTTTGACAATTCAAATTTCACTACTCTATCTTGTTTACTTACAGCCCTAGTTTTTATGGCAGGTGTTTGGGGGAGAAAGCCAATATAACCTGTGGCTGACTAAGGGCTTTTGTCTGCATTTGTGAGGCATCCTTTCCTGCATATGCAGGAATTCCCTTGCTACTGTGAAATGCCTCTTTGTTATCTGTGGAGGAGTGCTGGAAAAATCATGAACTTCTCCACTCCTCCTAAGCACAGATTTTACCGTTATTTATATGAGAGACTGAAATTCATTATCGACAAACACCAAAGGATTTTTTAACATATAAGACACTTTTAAAGCATGTTTTAGTCCCCATTAATTGGCTTCTCGAGAACTTCCTCTTGTATCTTTCTGGATTTCTCCACCAAATTTCTTTTTCATATTTTGATAGCAAAGAGTAATTTGTTACAGATGCAGGCGTAGAGAACTTGGGTTTTTGTCTCAGTCCTCTTGGTAAATGCTTGTTACTGAACTGCTCTTCCTTTATTTAATATCCCACTACAGGGTCTTCACTGGTTTGAAAAGCGTGTATTAAACACCAGGCAGAGCAATCATTCTTTTCCCTGGATGCATAGTGCCATAAATGCTCCAGTCCACAGGCCAAATGAATAGGCTAATTGAGCAACTGCCTGTGTTATGTTAACCAGCTGAGGGATATTTCTATGACTTTTTTTTAAAGGAAGCTATATTTCATGTGAATTAAAGAGCTTAAAATAATTACAATGGAATGTCAAGCTTCTTATTTTTTAGTGTGAAGTAACAAACTTGGGCGGTGTTTGATGTTAACTGATTCAAGCAGTATTACTGGTGATGGCGGTAGTGTAAAATCAGGAACAAAATTCTATTCAGAATTTATCCTTAAAGATGCAACCATCATGACCAACTCTATTAGTGAAGCTGGAAAGCTGCCATGTCATTAATATTAAGTTGATTTTATATATGAAAAGAAATATTTTCAGGAAGAATAAATTACTAAGTGTTGAGGCTAACACATCATCCACTTGGTGGTGTTGGGCAAACGTGTGCGAATGCTTTCAAGCATAGAGTGGTGTGAATGGGAAACGTGCTTATTCTGGACAGCATAGGGAGCTAGTCAGGGATTTTCAAAACACGTGTTTCAAGATACCTTTATAATACCTTTATAATCCTCGTGCCTGATTTTTTTAATTATGAAAATTTTCAAACACACACAATGGTATTAATCCCCACGTAACTATCACTCAGGTTCAACAATTATCAAGATTTTCCTACATTTTCCTCCTCCATCCCATTAAATGATTAAAGCCATTCCCAAACATCATTTCATTTCACTGTTAGTATGCAAACCATTAGTATGCATTCCTTAAACTGACATCACTCTAAAGCCATTTAAGCATTCTCAGGTATATGTAATCTGGAACATTGCCTAAATGTAGTAAAACTCTTTCCATCAGAAGTACCTCAGGGGAAGGGCACTCGTGAATGCAGAGGCATACATCTCCTCTGAAGGCAGTTGTACCTGTGCAATTTTCTTCTCATTGCCAAATTAGCTGGAAAAAAAAAAAAAGAGGAAAATATCAGGGGCGTTTACAGAAAATTAGTTGTTTAATCTGAAGACTGAGGGAATACTTTTGATCCAGATTATACTGTGATTATTTGCTCTCTGTTCAGATGTGATTGTGATATAAAAAATTAATGAGATGCAAATTCACGATGGGTATTCCTAACAGTTCATTGTTGATGGTGGGATTTAATAGTAAAATTCTTCTCCTACATGACTTCTTTCTAAATGTTTCTAGACTTCTTAGTTTACGTAGTGAATTAATCACAAATATTTTACAAGACTGTTGTCCAAGTTGCTCTGTATTTTGAGAGGAGAAACAATTTGAATAGCAACTGCTATAAACAGTAAGAAGGGATCAGCTGCTTTCTGAATTGCTAACTTGAAACTTTTTTCTTATTTATGTAAAGAGGTCAGACCAGGAAACGTCATTTGAAATAGTCTCAGTGATCAAACTTCTAACTAAAAGGCAGAGACTCAATGTTTAACCAGTTATGCACCATTTTCTGTTGTAAATGGAGAAGTATATTATCAAGGGAATAATCTAAAGTATTTAGATATAAATGGTGTCACCTTTCTATTTAAATTTGGGTTGGCTTTTTCCTTAGAAAACTTTCCAATTTTTTTTTTCTTTTTTACTTGGCAGTGCTTTGAAATCTTAGATATTTGGTTCTGAAGTAAAAGCACTTTAAAATAACTTTGTTTACTAAATCCCTGTTAGTTAAGAACAACATGACTGATACAATCCTTGAAAAATGTGTCAAGTAAATTAATATTATTTATCTTGACCATGCATATTTTTTACTTTTTTTGGCTCTGTAAGCACAATAATACTAAAATGGCACTTTTTAAAGTGACACATCTAACTATATATCTAGAAATAACGGCTCTCTTTTTACTTATAAGGACACCATATCTATGATAGCTTTGGGATCAATTTTCTTCGAATTTAGAAAAATAGTGGTCAAATATTTATCATCATTCTAAAATCCAGCTACTTTTTAAATATCCAAATAACAGACCTAACGGGATAGATAACATACTTCTGAAATCCTACACACTCACCCCCAAGCACACCTACGCGATTCTCGACAGAGACACAGTCATGCTCAGAGGCCCGTTCACACAAACAGGCACGAAAACAAGTCACTCGGTACAAATCCATCCAAGTCCTACCTGGTCTCTGTCCGGGGGTAAGTAGAAGACTCATCATAAAAACAAGAAACAGAAAAAAGAATTGTTGCAATCTCATTTTTCTGCCACACTACGGCGGAGCAAAAGCTCGTAAGGTAAACCCAACAGTCTTTGAACAGTCTCTGCGGTATCTGTGTGGCCCTCCTCACATTCTGAGGACAAACCTCAGAGCACAGCCAGCTGCGTTTTCCAGAAAGGTTAATGATCCCTGCAGATAAGGTTACTGGTGCTGTTTTGCGGTCGGAGCCCCTCGGCCCCAGACCCCTCCTCCCGCCCCGGCCACGCCCCTTGATTTCCATAAGTAAATATTGGTGAAATAAACCAGTCAAGCGTCCTGTGACTTGGGTGGAAATGTCCGCCGCCGACTCCGAGGAGAGGAGGACTGCGCCCAGAGCAGGGTGTGGAGAGTGTGTAGAACCACACACTGGCCGGGCTCCCTCCCTCACCATTTACATCTGTTTACACTTTGCATTGTGCACATCGGTGTCACATGCAGAAACCCAGAGGAATGACAGGAAGTCTCTTGTCCCTTTCAGAAGGAAATCTGAAGCTCTAACTTAGACTGCCAAATGCTTTGTGGCGGAACATGTGCTGAAATGCTTTCTCTTTTCCAAACCTACTGCAAAGTGGTGCCTGTTTGCCGCAAATCTCTAAATTGCTTAATCTATGTGGGTTTACATCAATAAACATTCCTGGGATTTAGAATGTTCTGAAATTAATCTGAAAAATGTTCATCTTTTTTATTTTGTAAAGTGCAATTTCTAAAGTAATAGAGATCATTTTCATCTGCAGTACATCCAGGATTTTAAAAAAGTAAGTTCAGGCAAGCCACAAATTCATGAAATCTGGGTTCTGTTAAAAGATTTATATATGGTGGCTGATATATTTCGGACACAGAAATTAGGAATGAGCTCAGAAGACAAAAGCAGTCTCATGTCATCTTTTACACACATGCTCCAAGATCGCTTGTGGTTTTAAGTGCTTCCTTGCCTGTCATATGTAGCTGTTACAAATGAAAATGACTGTACTTAACTATAAAGTAAATGGAAATGATAGTGTAGACACAGTCAAATTCAGGTAGATCCCAAATACCAAATCTAAAGCATCTGCAACTTGTGAATTGGCAGGAAGTTTGTTGCATTTCACTTTTCTAGATTCAGGTAGTTGGTACACAACCTTGGGCTTCCTAAGGTTTGAAATTAATGCATAATTTGCTTATCTTAGACATCAGTCAGTAAGAATCCCTGCCTGCCTGCTTATCCATGAACTTTATAACAGGCAAGAGCATACAGCAATTCTTAAAATCATTTTCTTAAAATCCTGAGAATATTTGCCCATCTGGGAGTTAAAGGGCACTATGCAGCCCTGCTGCATTTATACATCATTCCGTAACATCAGTTGAATACAAGCGTATGGACTCATGATATAAAAGTGCCTCATGAATAGCAAAGGTAATGTTCAGATTTTACTCCCCCTGTAAGCTTCTCAGTACAGCACCCCGGAAAACCAACTGCAAGCTGACAAAACTGAGTGTTAAATCGAGCAAACCAACAGGAGACCAATACAGATTTTGACAATATAACTTCAGTCCAAGTCTTAGGTCTATGTCTAGTCAAAGGTATTACTATGGTCAACCTTCTTTATGGATAAGATAGTGACTACCACAAACTGCGTAACTGATTCAAATTTGTGTATTTCATTACCAGCTGACCAACAAAGAACTCCTAGAATACACCTAACATAAGCAAGTACTGAGGAAGGTGTTCCCACCAATCAGGATACAGTGAAGTGTTGTATTTAACTCATGTAAGTAAACTACCTGGTTTTCCACCTGAAAGAGAAAGCAAGGTAATGTATTAGAAATGCATAAATGTATTACAAATTTATGAAAGTTAAGGCATTATTTATTTACATATATTTTAAATTGTTCTTTCCAAATATAACTTAAGAAGAAGTTGACGATGATGATTAAGCAGTTGGTTTTCGGAGTCCAATAATATAGTGTATAAAGCTGATGGGTGAACTGAAATGCTAGACATTGGACAGTGACCAGTGAGCTGGCATCTCTACGGGTCATGGATCAAGAGTGGTGGTAAATCACTCGAGTTAGCATTGAACAAGCTGGCCTGGGGAAATCTTAGTGGCAGAGAGCTAGACTGTAAAGATGAGAGTGGCTGTCCACGTAGTGCTTTCAGCCTGCGTCTGGATGAATGGTGAGGCACGTTCACGTGAGCAGAAACCTTGCCCTTCCCCTGTCCCCCCACCCCCTGCCATCTGCAGCACAGGTTGGCCTCCTTAGAGTGAGCTGAACGCCATCCCTCTGGGCCAGTACCATGCTAAGTGCATCACACGCATTACTTCCCTTAGTCCTCCCCAAACACTCTGAAGGTCTGCCCCCTGTTTATCAGATGAGAAGACTAACCACTAAAGAGGGTGCAGCCTCCGAGGCTACACACGTGGGAAGAGGAATAGATGGAATTCAGATTTCCTGACCTGGGATCTCAACCATTTTGTCCCCCTCCCCTCTAAGGCTCAAGTCCTAGTTCTTATAATAATAGCCTGTCGAAGCTATTATAAAAAATAAGAATAAGTTAGGAATATACTTCTTATGCCGGGTTGAAATTCCTGCCAACCTGGAACCTCAGAATGTGACCTTATTTGGAAATGGGGTCTTTGCAGATGTGATTAGTTAAGATGAGGTCATAGCGGGGTAGATTGGGCCCTAAATCCAATATGACTGTCGTCCTTGTGAGAAAAGGAGACACACAGAGACATACAAGGAGGACGCCACGTGACAACAGAGGCAGAGATTGGGGTTAGGCGACTACAAGCATGGGAACACCAAGGATTGCCAACAACCACCAGAAGTTAAGAGAGAGGCAAGATTCTGCCTCCAAGAAAAACTCAACTCGGCCAACACCTTGATTTTGTACTTCTGGCACCTGGAATGATGTGAGAACACGTTTCTGTTGTTTTACTCCAGCAGTTTGTGGCACTTTGTTACAGCAGCCCTAGAAAATCAGTGTATTGGGTTAGCCAAAAAGTTCGTTTGGGTTTTTCCATATGATGTTCCGTACATTTTTGGCCAACCCAATACTGCTATATCTTCTGTAAGTAAACATATTCTCTATATAATTCTATGAAAACATACTTATTTTTATGGTGGTATACTGTATATGTCAGGTATTTAACAAAAGTTGTCTTATTTAGACATGATAGTATGATGTAAGTTTCATCTCCATTTCACAGATGAGAGAACACACTCAGAAGTAAGTGACTCGCCCCCAAAGTAAAGAGTTAATGGCAAAGCCAAGATGAGGCCTGTGTCCACCCAGCCCAGTGCTTCTTACTCCTGTGATTTTGGTCCTGAGGCCCTACCCCGCCTGTCCCGTCTTCCTCGCGACTTGGGTCTTACTCTTTGTTCCTCTAGCTCTCTCCCTACAGTAGTGCTCTCTCCATCCTGAAACTTCTCTCCTGGGCCCCTTCTTATTAGCCTCATGCAGCCAGACATCTGAATTGAGTCTGCCTGGTTGACCTACTCCTTCCCCCATTTTCCTTGATATGGGGCACACGCTTTCACCACGATGCTGAAACCAGCGTGTCTCATATAAAATCAGTAAACTTTCAAATAGGCCTTTTCTGTAAACACTTCAAACCATCCAAATTAGGCTACCCTCTGCTCACATTTTTCTCTTTTCTTATCTTTGCTCACGTCATGTCTTTCTTTTCTTCGAAAAGACCTGCTCTGTTTGCCCCTGTTTTACTTGATTGGAGTCCTACTAGTTGTCCAGGATTTAATCCAATCATTCAAGATCAGTTCAACAAATATTTGTTGTGTACTTAAATTATTACCACATTCCAGGCTCGGTTCTAGGTACTAGGGATAAAATGAGGAATCAGACACAGTCCCTACTCTTGAATTTAATGTTTACTCATTAAATTTTATCTAATTTAATTTAATTTTCTTATAAATTCATTAGATTTCCTCTATAAGCATTTCCTGATGCCTGCCAACTGAAAGCGATTTCAGTTCTGTTCTAGGAATCTGGAAACTGTCCTCTGTTATCATTGCCTTTTTACCACCACAGTACATAATGCCTCCCGTGTGGGCCATCATACATTCATCCTGGTCTGACAGCTTCTTGAGGACATATGGACTCCTGCAGAAATAAAATCTCCTTGAGTGGAGAGACTTGCCCTTTCTCCTTTTGATGTCTTTGGAGCCTAGAAATATTGAATTCATATTGACTTGAATTGGATATGGGAATCATGAGATATTAAAAAAATGAATGAGAACTTAAAACCAGAATGGCTCCAGAAGTGAATATAGGAACAAAGAAAAGGAATATGTGAAAAAAAAATCTCCTAGAAAAAGTGAATAAGAAAAAAAAAGAGACGAGTTCAGGAATTAATTAGAGCAAATGCTAGGATAGCTGTTTGTGGAAGTGGACCTAGATAAGGATAGAAATTAGGTTACCTTTCAAGTCTGAAAAGTTGTGTTCTGTACCTATGCTCCATAGCCTGTATTTACCTACCTTCATGAGGGTAGGAAATCTTACCTGTTTTCTTCATTATTATATCTTTGTTATCTAACTTACTGTTGAATAAAATTCCACTCTAAGTATCCTAGTAAAGTAGATCTTAATGTTGTCAGGATCTGCTCTTGATTCCTGGTTAACCACCTGTCTCTGTGGTGGGCTTAGCTCCTGCCCATAGATGGAAACATTGAAAACTAATTCTGGGGGCTTCCCTGGTGGCGCAGTGGTTGAGAGTCCGCCTGCCGATGCAGGGGACACGGGTTCGTGCCCCGGTCCGGGAAGATCCCACATGCCGCGGAGCGGCTGGGCCCGTGGGCCATGGCCGCTGGGCCTGCACGTCCAGAGCCTGTGCTCCGCAACGGGAGAGGCCACAACAGTGAGGGGCCCGCGTACTGCAAAAAAACAAACAAACAAAAAAACTAATCCTGGTGGAGACAGACTTTGGGTTTAGACTCTCCCTTCCCAAGAGTGTTTCCTCTTTGATTCTTGGTTGCTCGGATGGGTGGTGTGTTAACTTCCCCTTCCCAATCTTGCTCTGACTTCAGTTTTCTGCCTGAGACCTCATTTCCTCCTGGCTTCCCATTTCTTCCCTTTCTCTGCTTTCCAACTCTCTGGATTTCGCACCAGGACATTGACTGACCTCTGGTTTGGTATGCATCTTTCCTTTGATCCTTGGTTCCATTGTGACCACCTCTGGGTCTAGACCAATCTCATGCTTTTCAGTTTTCATTCCCTACATTAGTTCTCCTAGGCCTCCCTTATTTATCTACTGCTATTCTTGGGTCCCAAATGAACACTGAAGAAGAAACTATCAACAGAAGTTATAGAAAACAGAATCTTAGCAGATAAAAAAAACTATTGTTTTTGTGTGACCAAAATCGGCATTCTCCCTGCTTAGAGGAAATGGTGAATTAGACATGTTAGAGATATCAAATGTATACAGTTAGAACACTGAGTATGCTAAAGCATTTATTCAGTACAATGCTCACTCAAAAATATTCCCAGGATCTTCTCGTTGAAAAAACATTACTGATCATAAATGCTGCATCAAGCTAATATCTGAGCCAAAACATATATTTTCACAAGAAACCATAACTCCTAAAAAGGCACACACTATTGAGAGTATGGATAGCTTTCTAGCCCTCATATGCCTGGCAAACCTGAAAAAAAAAAAAAATTAACACAGTCATGGGTTTACTAGACTCTCAGTTATATCAAGTACAAAAATAGTAAAAGTCGCAACATGTGCGGAACATTCAGACAACCCCTACGTTGTGGTGATTCTTACCCAGGCTACTGGGTTAAAGTGATTGACCAAATGGCATCAAGAAAACTTTTGTCATCACGGTAGGTTAAAAAGGGATATTTGTAATCTTTACCTATTTTTGTAATGAAGAGTGAATTAGGTAAAAATCATTCAACTGACATAGGAGAAATCCCAATTAGTAATATTTCTCTCTTAAAAAAAAAAAAGAAAAGAAAGAAAGTGAAATATTTTGATTTATCTTCTCTACCCCATTTTTAACCTTGTCTATATGCTTATTTTTATCAAAAACAGTCTCAAGAATTTTCATAATAAATCCAAATGATTCCAAGACAATAATTATTGTTTATTGGATGAATTACTGGGTTGGCCAAAACAAACTTTTTGGCCAACCCAAGATCTATATGCTATAAAACTGCTAGTAAACCTTGTGTTGGAATTCTTTGAGGGTCTATTTGAGACTTTGAGAGTCACGGAATTTTGAATCTCTTTTGAACCACAGAGCTTGAACTGTCTAGAGTGTAACTGATAGAACAGAAACTTGATATTTGAATCTTGGCTTGTGAAGATTTTGTTCATCTCCCAAAGTGAAGGCAGTTTGGTATAATGGGACTGGCATGACCTTAGAGTCAGGCAACTTGAAGTTTTAGTCCTGGCTTCTGTCACTAAGTCATATGGCTTTGGTCAAGTTGTTTTATCATATCCTTCATTTAAAATGTGAGGTATTTAGTCTTTAAATTTACACATTCTTAAGTTCTCTGAAACCCTGTTTGTCTCCAGTTTCCTCTGGCTGAAAATTTAAGAGGGGTCACTAATTGATTTAATAAAGATGAAGTGAAGAGTTGGTATATGCAGGGATTTTGTTGCATTTTATAAGAAAGAAAAATATAAACCCAAAGCATCCATGTCTTAAATTAACCTCTCGGTGGTAACATGCTCACTGATGTGTGGTTGACAAAGTACAGAAAACTTTGTTGATCAGTTTCTAAGCACTTCATCCTTTCAATCTTGACCTTTATTTCACCCCCTAGTAACATCCTACAAGATGTCATTCCTCTTTCCCAGAGAATCCCGTCCAATTAATGTTATCCCTGGGTGCTTCGGTGAGTTGTCCAGCGTTGCTGCACTTTGCCTGACTTTCTTCCCAATAACCAGTAAATAAAAATTTTCAACTCTCTCTTTTATACAGTGAGTGCCCTCATGAGCTATTTGACAAGGATGTTGGGTACAGTTCTCTGTCATGTCTCTTGACCTGGCTGGAAGGAGCATTTTATTATTATTTATTATCATGGTGCTACCTCTGCCTTCCCCAAACTTGGCACCTGAACTAGAAATGTTTGCGATCAATTACTCAATTACTGTGACTGTTTTAGATTTGTTGAGCCCATATCACACACAACAATATTTAAACTAGTTTATCCTGTCTCTTCCTTCATACAAACAAGAAAACAGGCATTAACTGGCTTGCAGAGGCCAAAGCAAGTTAGTGATGGAATAAGTATGCACCATAATAATTCTTGCTAGAGACAAGTTCAGTGTGAAAGATCTTCTGTTTGTCACCTCCTATATACCAAGCATTATTGTAAGAACTTTACTTGAATTAACTAGTTTAATTAACAACCCTCTTATGTCTGTTTTACAAATTAGGCAACTTAGACGTAGAGAAACAGAGTTTTCCAAGGTTACATAGCTAGAATCCAGACTGGATTCTCTGGGAAAGAGAAATGATATTTTGCAGGGTGTTACCAGGGAGTGAGATAAAGTTCAGGATTGAAAGGATGAAATATTTGAACCCAGACAGTGAGACCCTGGTGTTCCTCTTCTGAGTTGCTAGCTACCTCTCCATAGCTGCAGAAATAAAACAATCTTTTTTTTTTTTTTTTTTTTTGCTGTACGCGGGCCTCTCACTGTTGTGGCCTCTCCCATTGCGGAGCACAGGCTCCGGACGCGCAGGCTCAGCGGCCATGGCTCACGGGCCCAGCCGCTCCGCGGCATGTGGGATCTTCCCCAGGGCACGAACCTGCGTCCCCTGCATCGGCAGGCGGACTCTCAACCACTGCGCCACCAGGGAAGCCCAAAACAATCTTTTTTATGTGTTAAACTTCGTGGAGCCTTCCTTAATATTTAGAGTGAAAGTGATTTGAATTTTTAATAAAGCTTTATTTGAATTTAAGTTTTATTCATGCTCTTGTCTTCAAATGAACGAATCATATTAGATCTCTGACCGATGAACTCCCAGTCAAATGTTATTTTTCAGAAATCTAATGGTTATGGAGTTATAGAGTATGTATGCATGCATTATGTGCTTAGAGACATTTAATAATTTAGGTTAGGCTACTGCTTTCTTGCGGACAGCTTTAAGACACCCACTTCCCCTGTAACACAAGCCCAAGTCTCTGTAGAAGATGTGATACTCACTGGCCAAGAAATAAACTAGGTGGATCATTGTAGGTGTGTCTTTTTACTTCTGCCCCTTTTCTTACTGAGATCAGAGCCCCACGCTGAAGTTAACTTCACTGAAATTTCTGTAAGCCAGCACATATGGATCTGATTATTTAATTGTCTGCAGAGTTGTAAGGGCAGTTACTTCTACCAATATCAGCAATTTTGCCAGATTTGCACTGCACACTGAAGGATGGCTCCTCTAACTGACCCTTTGTCCTTTTTGGAGGAAGCCAATCAGTAGCAGACACTGTTGGGTGAGTGGTGCCAGGTGTGCGTGTGTGTGTGTGTGTGTGTGTGTGTGTGTGTATGTGTGTCTGTGTGTGTGTGTGTATGCGTGTGTGTGGGAAGGAAAAATGTTTATGGTAAGCTAGTCATTTCAAAGGGAAAGGAATAAAGTGCCAAGCAAAAGGGAAAAATGGGAGAGAAAGAGAAAGAAGGGGATGGAGGGAGACAAAGGGAGAGAGCTTGCATGTTAAGGAATTTCCATGGAGTCTTTCTTTGTTTACTTTCAGGAAAAGCTGTTTCACAAATTTAATCACCACACAGCATGAGTGCGCCTAGTAAAATGTAACACTACGGCCATACCGTGTTCAATGAACTTAAGGAAGTTGCAGAGCTCGAATTACATTCTTATGGAAACAACTTTAAAGTTTGAAAATACTTTGCTAGGCATCTAACCACACCTCAGCATGAGAGGTAAAGAGGCTGGTCTCCTCCTGAGTACAGCACAGGACAGGACAGTGTCATTTTCCATAAAATCTCATCTTAAAACTAAAATTGACAAAGGTGACCAACCTCTTCACTTTAAGCTTTCTGCTGAATCTCTGCTCTGTTTCTCTGATTCCTTTTTAGTCTCATTCTTTTTAAAAATCTAATGCAGGAAGATTGATGTCAGCAAAATAGGGTGGAAGGAAAATTGCAAGGCAGAATTACTAAGGAGATGGCTTTCTCCTTCACCCTTTTGGAGAAATATTCCTTTACTTTTAATGATTTTTCAGTGCTGCCTACAGGTGAGGAATGAAGCACACGCAGATAATTGCTAGGTGGAGCTCAAATGGTCATTGGGGGTCTGTGCTAGCAAGATGCCTCCTGCCCTCATAGCCTCACTATTGTTTATTAATGACAGGTAATATGTTTTTTATTCCCACACTACTGCCTTTTCCTTCCCTTACCTGGGAGAGCTGATCATATACTAGCCGGCCCCTCTTGAACACAGACCAAGACCAAATATTTTCAGCATAAATACAGTATTACCAAGTGGTGCTATTCTATATACTAAGTAGCATATTACATAGGATACACCGGTTAATAAATAAGATGCCAACGTGGCACGTTGAAACCGAGTCCCCCTAAAACCGAGTTCCCTTACCAAGTTTATGATTGATCTCTCTATCCAAAATGTCATTCCCTTCCTTGTCCCCTCTGACCTCAGTCCTTTACTAACTGAACACTCATCAACCAGAATCAGATGACTTAAATTGCTGCTGTCAATAACATGGCTAATGTACTAAAACTGCTGTTATGGATAGCATCATTAACATATAAATTCAGGCTGTTTCTCCAGGGCAAGATGAGCTCACAGACCCTGAGCCGTGGACCACTTGGCCAGAGAATCTAAACCAGAGACATTCTGACTCCTGAACTAGATTAAGAAATGTCACAAGATGATGATTAATCCAGCCTCTTTGTTTTAAAACACCCCCAACCCAAAGACCAAGTGGGAGTGGATCTGAGGCTTGTCTCCCTCTCCCTTGCTTGGTGTCCTGCAGTAGACCCTTGCCTTGGGGCGAACCCCCACTCCCAGAGTTCGGCTTTCTGCACTGCGGGCACGTGAGCTCTTTGCTTGGTTATATCTAGTCTAACTTCAACTAAGGACTTAAAAAGCAAGAGTGCTTTCTGTTATATTATTATAAGACAGTGACGTGCCACAGGTGCTGTGTACAGCTTTGGGGGAAGTTAAATCACTATCCTTGATATATTATCATTTGGCATAAAAGTTCGGTTCACCAATAACCAGTGTTTTAATAATAAATATAGCAACCATTTACTGAGCTCATGCTATATGGCAAGGGCCCTGAGTACATACATTATTCTACATTATCCATAAAAACACTAGGAGGCAGAAACGATTGTTTCTGCATTTTATGAGCAGTGAAATTGAGCCACAGAGAGGCTAATAACTTGCCTGTCTTCAGAGGGTTGAGAGGCCGAGCCAGGATTAGAATCCAGAGCTCACATATCTAACCACTGTCCTAACCTTCAGCTTCCATCCATGTAGATAGTTTACCAACATGGAAATTATTCCCAAGCAACATGGTTCAGCTATGCTGGACATGTACAAAGATGAATAAACAGGAGGAATGTCAAAATCAACATGTCATGAGCTGGGCTAAAATGGAAACTTCCATGGGAACGGTGAGGAGAGAGTAGAAGAAATAGCTTAAAGGTTGCATGAGCTTCCAAAATAGCACGTACAACATGGGCTCATCTTGACAACAAAAACAAGAAACAAACAAAAACCCTACCCTATGGATGTATATGAAAAAAAGAAAGATGGAGTATTATACTGTAGTTATCAGTGGTTTTCTCTATGTAGAGGAATTGTTTTTTCTTCTTCAAGGTTTTTTTTTTTGTATTATTTACAGAAAGCATGTATTGCTTGTGCAATTAAAAATTAGTTGATCATTGTTGAAAAATGGGGTTCGTTATACTATTCTTTCTTCTTTTGTTTATGTTTAAAATTTTCACACTAAAGAGCTTAGAAAGGGAGTTAGAAAATAATCACATGAAACACAGACTAATCCTTCGTGTGACTGCTGGGGCTTGTTGGGTAAGAGTGGTGTCAACGAAAAGAGTCAACGAACAATCTATGGTAGGAATAGAACAGAGTTTTATTTGAGTCAAACTGAGGACTGTAGCCCGGAAGACGGCCTCTCAGATAACTCAGAGGAACTGCTCCAGGGAAGCATGGTTTTCAGTACGGTTTTATGTCTTCTCAGAACAAAGAAGATCGAACAAGTCAGGGATATATACCTTCAAGATTTCAGAAAAAGCCAGATCAGCACATACACAACGAGTCACTATGACCTTGGTACCTGGGAAGGGAGTCTTATTGTGGAAGAACAAGCACTGACGTCCCAGGAAGGGAGACATTTAATCTTTACTTTTAACATGGACATGCTTTACTTCTGCCCAATGTGCCCTTTTCTTTACTAATTAAACCAGATGTACAATGTATGTTTGATAGGCCACAAACAGGCTGTTCTAGTTAGGATAAAATTCAAGTTAACTCATGTATAAACCAGAATGACTTCTCCACTCCCCAATATGGGAAAATTTCTTTTATCAGTGGCCAAAGGAACAGCCTAGAATATGCTTATAAAAAAGAGGCTCCTCTTGAACAAAGATCCCTTTGAGTCTCAGAAGCAAAGTCATAAATGGTGAGAGGCATTTGGTATAGATTTCCCTCAGAAGGAAATTAACGTAGCACCGGTTCCTTCCACACCCTGTGTCATGTGGCCCGTCCTTGCTTCCCTCTCCTCCTTTCCCCTTGCTGTGTTCCCTGGCTTATGAAACCCACACATTTTCCTGCTGCAGGGTCTTTGCACCTGTTCCCCCCCTTCTTGGAATTCCCTTCCTCAGATCTTCACATGCATAGTGATGGGGTTCTGGACACAGTACCCCAAAATGTGGCACCTGGCATGTCGAATATTTTAAGCTGAAGGAATTTGAGAAAATGGCAGCAGGAAGGTCACTATGACTTTCCCTCTTCCCATCTCCCATGAAGCAGGTTATAAAACCCTCATCTGAGAGGTGCCCTCCCTATACCTGGAGGAAAGAAGCATCCTTATCTCCTAAGACAAAGGAACATCAAGAAGGATGTTGACAGACAGACCTTGCCATTTCCCCCAGTTTACGACCCTGAGCCCACACTCTCTAGCCTACTATACACCCAGCATGAACTACCCTGAACTGCTCTGTTTCTTCACATCTCTAGTTCCCTCAGCAGGCTCCCATGTCACGTAAAACTTACATGAAATAAACGTGTATGCTTTTCTCCTGTGACTCTGTCAGCTTCATTTGCAGACCCAGCCAGGGATCCTAAGAGGGTGGAGGTTTCCTCCCTACAGTGGCTTTTCCTTCTGGTCTTGGCTACTCCCTCTAGTTATACGCTCTCGCACTGTCCTATTTTCTTATCTTTGGAATATTCAAATGTGCTCTTAAATGTTTAAAATATGTTCGTTTAGTGAGTCTCTCTCCGCTAGAATATAAACTCTGTGAAAGTGGGGATGTTGTCTCTTTTGACTCACAGACCTTGGGACAGTGCATGGTACATAGTACCATAGTACCATATGGTACATGGTACATAGTACCATAGTCACTCAATAAATACTTGATGAATAACTGAATGAATGCAAAGAGGCTCTGCTTGAGCTCTGCCAACTGCTGCTCTGTATTCACCCTGTCAATCACACGTGAACACCCGAGCTTCCCCACAAGAACACCAGGGTGCATTATGGGTGTGGAGAAGGAGGATGTAAAGATTTTGTTGTCACTGCAGGAAACTCCTTGACTTTTGCTATAATGTGGCATGATAATACCTTCATTGGTGTTCATAAATACTAACCTTCATAAGTTCAAAAACCTAACTCTAAGTAACAAAATATAAATAAATAAATAAAAATTATATATACATATAAGGGAACTAATTTATTTTTAATAATCATAAGGCAAAGAAAGGTTAAAGGACAAAGAACAAGCAGAATATAATTTAATGTTTCTGCAACATTTCATAATAATTTAACATTTCTGAGGGCTTTTACCAGACTGGGAAATGATATTTTTCAGAATAAATTTCATCTTCCTTGTATATGCTTCTGTATTCTGACCACCCAGGCTACAAACCATTTTTATGACTCAACTACTTTAAGTTCAGGGGCAAATGTTTATACTGTAATGTAGTTGGGAAGTTATTTTTCTTACTTTGTGAAAGCATCTAATTTGTGCGGCCTGCAGACAAATGTAAGGGTGAAATCCCACAAGAGTACTCTGTCACTGTCTGCACAGAACAGAGAATACAACCCAGGGCTCACTCATTGTGTGCTGAAGAACTGTCTGGGGGATTACAAAATGCCGGACCCAGGGAAGCATTCAAGCATGCCATCTCCTCCCTTTATGTCCAGAGAGTCAGAAAACAACCGCCAACTGACAGAAGTCACCTCTGGATTAATGACTGGTAGGTTTAATTTATGCAAATGTGTGAAGCTTCAATCTATGTGCTTTACAAATTAGGTTAACAGTACCCATCTCAGGGATTTTTGTAAGCCCTGAGAAACTAAAACACTGTGGTCTGAAGGAATCAATCACTTTGGTTTAAAAACTGTGTCCAGGTTTTCAGATAACGAACTACAGAAGGGACGTTGGAAAGGCCTTTACATTTTAGTTTTACTTTCTCTGAATTCTTAGAGTTTAAACACAAGCAAGTATTTTAATTCAATTATTATTTTATCATGTTGGCAAAACCGCCTGTCTTAGTCTCCATGGAAGCTGCCTGTACCAACAGAAACGTCAAATACAGGATGTTTGAGAGCAACTTACCTTATGACTCCCAATGAAAAACATCTGAGCCTCTTCCTTTCTGATTTTGGGATTTTGAATCATAGCTCTTTCTGTACCCACCCTAAATTTAATAAAGCTGAGTGTAGAAAAAATATGAGAAAGAAGAAAATATGACTCATAATTCTACATTTGGAGGCAGTCACTGTTAAAATTTTGAAGTATTCCTTCCTTTCTTTAAAAATATTTTCCCTATTCTTCTTATTCTCACGTTGTCCCACATTCTAATGAATATGTCACTCCACATTTGATGACTGACTTGTTCTATCGTTTTGTACTTTAGAGCATGTCAGACACGAGAGCGCTGGTCTCACTAACTTCTGTCCTTTAATAAACAGCCTTAAAAACATTGTGCCTGATTTTTGGATGTTTTACTTTTTTTAAATGATAGCTCAGAATAATTTATAAAATAAATATTCTGCTATGAAATTGCATTCCTCCAAATTAGGATAATATGCCCTATGCATTTTTAGAGAGAGAAATAAAAGCTTAGGAATGGAAAGGAACAAACTTAAAAAAGAGTCCCCATAATTAATGGAGTCCCTTTGGGAAAGAATCCAGGTTTTGAGTAGAATATATAGTCAAAGAATTAGGAAAGAACAGTTCATGGTTTCCAGCTCATTAAAGTTGGTGCTTGGACTACTCACGAGTTTTCATTTGTGTATAAAAAATAAAGTTGTGGGGCTTCCCTGGTGGCGCAGTGGTTGAAAGTCCGCCTGCCAATGCAGGGGACACGGGTTCGTGCCCCGGTCTGGGAAGATCCCACATGCCACAGAGTGGCTGGGCCCATGAGCCATGGCCGCTGAGCCTGTGCGTCCGGAGCCTGTGCTCCGCAACGGGAGAGGCCACGACAGTGAGAGGCCTGCATACCGCAAAATAAATAAATAAATAAAAATAAAGTTGTGAATTAAACCTTAATTCATTGAACAAGAGTCTACCAGAATGGCTTAATACATGGTTCAGTTGCTGTTTTTGTTTTTCTTTGTCCTAGCATATTCTAAGATAAATGTAAGTGCCTTTTCGTGTAGTTGGTGTTAGTTTCATCTCCATTAAAAGAGATTTATCCTGATCTTATCAAAATGTGTGGATTATAGTGAGATGGACAAGTCAGGCATGCCTCGGCAGTGTGTGAGAGTGTGTGTGTGTGTGTGAGTGTGTGTGTGTGTGTGTGTGTGTGTGTGAGGGACAAATTCAGACTTAACTGAATTGACTGCCTCATCTTTGACCATCACTCTTCTCAGACATTTCCTTCTATGGAATTTACATGTGAAAATTAATTTGTAACTTAGAGAAAACTAAAAGTATAGGGTGCTCATCATTTTTTAGGACTAGCATGAATTTGTAGAGATGCAAGAAGAAAAAGAGCCAATATTATTTCTATTATTTGAAGGGAAGGGGAGGAAGTATAGTCAAGACTTTTATGCAGAAGGAAAGGTTTTTTGTTTTGTTTTTTATATTTATTTTGGCTGTGTTGGGTCTTCATTTCTGTGCGAGGGCTTTCTCTAGTTGTGGCAAGCGGGGGCCCCTCTTCATCACGGTGCTCGGGCCTCTCACTATCGCAGCGCGGCCTCTCTTGTTGCGGAGCACAGGCTCCGGATGCGCAGGCTCAGTAGTTGTGGCTCATGGGCCCAGTTGCTCTGTGGCATGTGGGATCTTCCCAGACCAGAGCTCGAACCCGTGTCCCCTGCATCGGCAGGCGGACTCTCAACCACTGCGCCACCAGGGAAGCCCAGGCTTTTTTTTAAAATCTCCCCAGGTAGCTCCTCACCCTGGGGAATGTTAACGTTACATTTCAGACAAAGATCTACCTTGCAAAGTGTTTTCATATTGACGTCCTTACTCTTTCAGTGTTTTCATGGGTTGTACTTAAACATATAGATCTACAATTTCTCTTTTAAAAAGGTCTTCCAGTAAGTGTATTGAGTAAAGCATTTTGAAATAGATGTGGCTATTGTCACAAAATAGTCAACAAACATTAACTTTAAAAAACAACAGATAACTTTATAGCTCTCCTATTAAGGCTGCCTGCAGTATTTTGGCATCAGGTACTTTGAAGAAGGTCAAGTTTTAAAGACATGAGCATGTCATGATTTAGAATAATCCAAACATTTAGCCATCTGTCTATGCTTTTATTTCTAAACGTTTCCATCTGATTAAATGGGCTATAACTGTCAGTCTA
The DNA here is from genome assembly GCF_949774975.1 of Lagenorhynchus albirostris. NCBI lineage: Eukaryota > Metazoa > Chordata > Mammalia > Artiodactyla > Delphinidae > Lagenorhynchus > Lagenorhynchus albirostris. The sequence continues at coordinate 7,453,127 of NC_083098.1, read as the reverse complement.
GAAGTACCTAGTAACCCAATAGCAGTGGTCAAACTAGGGAATAGAAACAAATAATCTTTGCTTTTTTCAGGCAGTAATTCCTTCTCACGCTCTCTGACTTCAAATCGTCCTCGTCAGGGAAGACTTACCCATAAACACTCTTTGAAAAGCATCACTTCTCAGCTTTGGAATGTGGATAGTAATATATATTATAATGTCCCCCAAGAGACTGATGCCTGTACCTTTCATTCCTTCTTTGTGTTACTGATTTTGATGCTTGTTACTAAATCAAGACGCAGTAGGACATTGTAAGTTGCAGCGGGAAGGGCAGATAACTATTTTCCAGTGGAAATCAAGTCAGGGGAGAGCACTAAGGAGTCATCACCTCCTCCAGACAAGCTGGGTCAGCAGACCCAGCTGGATACGTCATTCACCCAACTGCAGGCCGTACATGCATGTAGTGTAGAAAATGTTTTATTGATGTCATTTACAGTGACATTTTGTATATGTGGCAGGAAACATCATCTGCATATTTCACATGGGAATGGAATTTGCCTTTACAAAAGAATGCAGATAACATCCCCTCATGCATTTCTTTCTTTTCTATTCCTCTCTCTCTTTTCATTTATTTTAATTTTTAGATATACCAATTTACGTCAATAAAGACAGTATAATACAGTAAAGAGCTCTATAATCTGGCCTCAGAAAGATTGCGTGCAAAACTTAGCTCCAGCACACATTGACTGTGTGCTCTGAAGTTTCTTCTCGGTAAGCAGAGATCAAGTCTAATAGGAAAGGAGTGAGGCATAAATGAGAATGCAGAGCAAGCACTCAGTGCAGGGCCTGGTGAGCAAGATGCTAGCTTTTACTACTGATGACATTTTAAATGACAGTCAAGTTGAGACAGCAGTGGCTCATAGTTAGTGTGAGTGGGACCTACAGGACATACAGTCCCTTTATTCCTGATGACATGGCCCATTAACCTCAGCGCTGCTGCCTGTGTCGCCTGTCATGGTGTGCAGTTGTGAGGAGGAACAGAAGATTTGACAACCAGAGGAACGAGCAAAACAGAGGCATTTTTTAATCTGGTGGCAGGACCTAGGGGGACATAGCATCACACACTGAACTGGGTAATGTGAAGCTTTTCATGATTCCAGGGCTCTTAACAATCTTACTATTAATACTATTAAGGATCATCTTTCCAGAGCTCTGCCTCAGTCCTCCTCCAGAAATGCGGTGACATCTCCTTGGAACTCAGCAGCGCAGCTTGCAGATTTCCTCAGTCCTCTACTCCCCTGAGTCACCCGGGTGTTCTTGCTTCTTCCCGTGGCCAGGGGCGTTGACTCTCTTCTCCATTGGGCGGGGATTTGACTCTCGACCACAGCAAATAACGTCTCAGTTCCTACATTTCCTCCAGCCGTTCTCTTCCAGATTGCCTTCCCTGGGGGTGGATGGCGCCCAGGGTAGATATACCCAGAGCCTTGCCACCTATGCAGAGTAAGAACTAACGTGAGCCAAACCTAAAGAGCATGGCAGCACAAGCACCAGATTAACAGAGAATTTCGGTCACAGTCTCAATCCTGTCACGTACAGGATGAGACCTAGGATCCTTTCCCTGTATGACCTTGAGAGAGTCATGAAATTGCTTTAAGCCCCACTTTCATTACCTGTTAAATGGGTTTACTACTTATCCGTAGTCTCTTAAAGAATCACTGTGAAATACTACTTATCCGTAGTCTCTTAAAGAATCACTGTGAAATACTGAAAAATGAGAAGATAGATTAACAGAGCTCGGTCGTGTGTTTATTGCATGTCATGCAGTTAAAACAGTTTACACAACGGGAGCCCATAAACTCAAAAAAAAAATATTAGCTAGTACTATTATTATTTGTGCATTTTTTTTTATGAGTCAGTAAGATGTGGAGGGGCGTCTCTGGTGGCTCAGTGGTTGATGGCCTGCCGATGCAGGGGACGCGGGTTCGTGCCCCGGTCCGGGAAGATCCCACATGCCGCGGGGCGGCTGGGCCCGTGAGCCATGGCCGCTGAGCCCGCGCGTCCGGAGCCTGTGCTCCGCAACGGGAGAGGCCGCAACAGTGAGAGGCCCGCGTACCGCAAAAAAATAAATAAATAAATAAAATTTTAAAAAGATGTGGAAAAAGCATCTGTATGTTGGACTAGAATTTGAACTTTAAATGTGAGTAAGGAACGTGGCTGGGTACAGAAGGAAACCCACCGACACCTCCCACGGTAGTTTGGGTGCTGGGCTGGCTGGATCGGGCCCTCGTGGATGCCTGGTTAGATGCAGGGTGACTGTGGACGCCTGCTTCCCTCTCTGCTGATACGGCCAAAGTTCTTGGTTCCAAGGAGATGCTGATGATATAGATTCCAGGGCACAAAAAGCCCACACTTTTCATAATGGGTTTCAGGCCCATTACTGGTTATAATTTAAAATTGTTTGAATTCATGGCAAAAGAGAGATGCTTCTGCTTTTCATTAAGTATCACTGAGCAGGTGCTGAGTTCTGCAGGCTTTAATGACTGCCAGCCTCTAAGTCGTAGTTAAAAGTAAAATATTTGAATTCCTCCCAAACTTCAATAGTCCCATTAGTGAGAGACTTCAAACGAGCACACATTTTATCATCTCTATTTTGCACTGTTAGGTTTAGATTTCAATGACAACATTTTCCTCTTCTGGTAGAATTATTGAGTAGGCATAAATGGTTGGGAAAAAAACACAAATTTGTCTTTATTGCATATGTGGTTGCAAAACTCTGGGAACATCAGCCTTCTTTTTTTTTTTTACTGCACCAAGACGTGTAGAAAGAAGGGCTGCTCTGTGGGTGAATGTTTGATGCAAACACCTTTGTGCCTGGGAGACGGCAGGTAATCGGAAGACGAATGACTCGCATGTCCGGCTGATTCAAGGAGGGTTCAACTAAATATTCCAAGCTGTTATTCAGTCTGTTTACTCAGGTTTATATGAGGCTAACAAGTGCCCCAGCCGCCTTTTAGGCCCTCATTCCCAGGAATTCCCTCATTCTTTTGTTGAGCTGTTGGGCCCATTTGAATTACTTTATGAGGAATATTTAGAAAAGAGAGAGAGTGGGGTGATCAAGGGTGACTTGGGCTGCTCACAGCCTGGGGAGAATTCTCTGTTCTCCTGTTCTTCCCTGCACCTGTGGTGCAAAAAAAGTAAAATCTTGTGGTTTTTACTTGTGATATCTATAATTTCTTCTAGGCTTGCTAGAAATTTTACAGGAATGAAGAACTGAGTCACTGAAAGATCTCCTTTGATTCTGAAGACTAACAGCCTTATTTATTTACTTATTTTTAGAATTTTAATGAGACAACTAAAAACTTTTCTAAACTAGGTGTACGTGAAGTTTGAAGTGATGATGATGTTGGTGTAGATGTACGAGAACGTCTCAATTCTTAGGAGGTATCTGCTAAAGCACGTAGATGTGGAGTGATGCTGTCTGCAACGTAATTTGAAATGTTTTAGCAAAAATGTAAAGTGATAGATAAAGCAGATGTGGCACATTGTTAAGATATTGTTGAACCTGATTGTTTGGTAAATGTTCATATATTGTTCTTCCAACGGTTCTGTGTGTTTGTAAATTTTCATAACGAAAAGTTGAAAAAACCCTTCTGTTGATAATCACAAAATGCTAAGTTAAGACTCAGCTGACAAACTTGGGAAATATTTGTTAAATATATGTCATATATAGGATTATTATCATTAAATTATAAATCACTTATGAATCAATGAGAACAAACATGAACAGTCCAGTAGAAAACAGGCAAAGGAAATGAAGTCGTCACAAAAGGAAAAGCAAAAATGGACACTATTTATATAATTGCATATAATTGCATATCGATCTCACTATCAATAAAAGTATAGTTTAAAGCAGATAAGAAGACTTATAATAGCTATCAGGCAGTTACTCTGAGTCGGGCATTATTCAAGTATTTTCCCTCTCTTTTCACATTTAACTCTGGCAAAAGTCCTATGATAGAGAAACTATTATTCTATTTTGCTGAAGAGGAAACTGAACCTGCAGAAGTTAAATTCCTTGCCCAAGACTACAGTGGGGAAAATATTAGTAAGTATTAGATTAAGATTCACACTAAGACCATCCCTGTCTAGACCCTGCTCTATTTGTAAATGCTGCATGAAATCTGATACTCCTAAGGGTGGACATTCGCAGCTGGTGTGTTAATAGAAACCACATGAATCCCCTTTCTGGGGGACAATTTGACAATATGTATGCATCAGTTGCCTTAACATTTGACTCAGTGCATAACATTTGACTCAGTGATTCCTATCTAGGAACTCGTCTAAGGAAACAGGACAAGTGTGTAATGATGTTTATACAAAAATATTAATCCAACACTGGGTATGTATTAAAAAATCAAAACTAAATGCCCAATGAGTAAAGGACTGGTTAAATAAGTTATGGCTTAGCAATACAGCAGTATGTTAGGCTGCCATTAACAGGTCTATATTTATTTTTTTAAATGTTTATAAAACATTGCAAATCGAAACAATCCGGTTACTATAGAGTATAATCCCATGTTGATGAAAAAAAGAAGTACATACAAGGCGTACGGTATATATATATGGTATATATAAATTTTAACAACATTTGATCTTTAAATGGTAACAGTAGATTTTCCTCCTTGTTTTTATATGTACTTTAGAACTTTTCCCACAAAAACATATTTTTAGTTATGTAATAAAATTTTAATGCAGTATGTGCAGTAAAATGCAGTGAATATTTGGCATGATGAATTAAACGTTTTTATTGTGTTAAGTACACTTCACATGCAATCTACCCTCTTAACTGATGTTTAAGTGTACAGTACAGCATTGCTGGGTATGGGCATAATGTTGTATAGCATCTCTAGAGTTTATTCACCTTGTATAAGTAAAACGTTGTACCTGCTAAGTAGCAAATCCCTATTTTCCCCTCCTCCCAGCACTTGGCAACCACAATTCTAGTCTTTGCTCCCATGAGCAGACTTTGTGACTATTTTAGATACCTCAGATAAGTGGAATCATGCAGTTATTTGTCCTACTGTGACCGACTTATGTCATTTAGCATGGTGTCCTCAGGGTTCATCCATGTTGTCACAAATGGCAGAATTTCCTTCTTTTTTAAGGCTGAAAATATTTCATTTTATTGTATGCCACGTTTTATTTATTTATTCACCATCATGAAGATTTAGGTCGTTGCCTCATATTGGCTACTATGAATAGCACTGCAATGATCATGGGAGTGCAAATATTAATTCATGATTAATTTTTTTTCGGAAAGCATCTCAAAGTATAATCTTGGAGACTAAAGACTGTGCCGTCCACAAGTTATTTACTGCAGTGTGAATGATCATACTTGATGTCTCATTCTTTCCTCAACTCAGCCATTCAAGGCTGTTTTCTCATTAATGAAGCAGAAATACTAACTGAAAAAGCAATGACCATCTAGGTGTACCGCAGCTACGCACCCATGGATTGCTCTGTGTCCTCTCTCTATGGCTCTCTTCTCCACTGGCTTCTTTCTTAAGGGTATAAACATGCTCAAGTCTCTTTCACTCTTAATTAAAATAAAACAAAAATCTTCTCTGAGTTCCCTTGCTTCCCTAAACAAATCTTTCACTTTCCCTTCTTGAAATAATTGTCTTATTGACTTTATGTATTCCTCTTTGTTTGCTCTTCAATCTGCTGAGATATAGTTTCTGCTTGAAACCAACCTGGCAAAGCTCTTTACTAAGAAATCTAGTGCCTTTGTCTCAGTATTTTCCCATGTACGTCTCTATTTAACTCAGTCAATGGACACAGTTGACTAAGACATCCTTGAGTTTCCTCTTTCCTTGCATTTACCATTTTTTAAAATTCTTTTTTATTACCCCCTCCATTTTAGTTTCCTTTGTGACCATGTATGGTGGACTGAGTAATGGCCCCCAGATACATTCGTGTCCTCATCACCAGAACCTGTGAATGTTACCTTTTATGAAAAAAAAGCGTTTGTAGATGTGATTAGCTCGGTCTTGAGATAGGATATTGTACTGGATTAACCCACAGGCCAGATGTTGTCCCAATGGTCCTCTTCAGAAGGATTCGGCAGCAGTCAGAGTTAGAGTGGGGGAAGGCAATGTGATGGTGCAAGCAGAAATTGGAGTGATGGAGGAAGGGGCTGAAAGCTCAGGAGTACAAGAAGCTGAGGAGGCAGGGGAACGGCCTCCCTTCAGAGCCTCCGAAAAAAACTGGCCCTCATCTCAACTCTAGCCCAGTGACCCAGTAAAACCGATTTTGGACTTCTGACCTGCAGAACTATAAGGAATAGATGTGTGTTATTTTAAGCCAGGAAGTTTGTGGTAATTTGTTACAGCAGCAATAGAAAACTAATATACTGTGTCTTTATCAATTCTTTCCTAAACCCTTGGATTATGACAGAGCTCCACCCATGGACCCGTTTTCTCCTTACTCTATATGTTCTCACTTGGACATTTCACCTTCTATCCAGGTTTCAACCATGACCAATGACTCCCAAGACCATCACTCTCAATATACAGACTCATCATGTCAACTCTCCACACAGCATTATCTTGCAGGCAACTAAAACTCATTAACTTCTGTGCTGTGCAAAGGAGGATTGACCAGGAAGCTAATGAAGCTGAAGCTTCACATTTCTTCACTTGCACGAGTCTCTTCTAAGATCATGGGAGGGCCCTAGAAATTTGTATTTGAATTTTATATTATTTTTCATAATAAAATTGCTCATGGTCATAAAGGCAGTGTCATAGTGGATTGAGCTGCTGCAACAGAAATTCCATAGACTGGGTGGCTTAAACAACAACCATTTATTTCTCACAGTTATGAAGGCTGAGAAGTCCAAGATCACTGCTCTGGCAGATTCCAAGTCTGGAGAGAACTCACTTCCTGTTTCATAGACAGCCGTCTTCTCGCAGTGTCCTCATGCGGTGGAAGGGGTGAGGGAGCTTTCAGTGTTCTTTTTCATAAGGGAACTAATCCCACTTGTGAGGGCTCCACCCTCATGACCTAATCACCTCCCACAGGCCCCACCTCAAATACCTTCACATTGTGAATTGGGTTTCAACACATGAATTCTGGGGACACAAGCATTCAGTCTACACCAGGCAGTAAGGTACATTTTCCTTCATAGTTCTGTGAGTAAACCCAGCATTTGTGTATCCCCAAGTTTGTACAGCTGCTCATGTTTATGAAGCACTTAACCTGACGTGCAGCAGGTGGTCAACAAGTCGTAACAGCATTGTCCTTAAATGCTTTATTTTGGTTATTGGTATCACAGTCTTGCCCTACAAGAGTCAGAGACCTCAGAATTACCCTGACACTCACATACTCAATTCCTGTATCCAAGCTGGAAAGTCCTATTGGCTTTGCCTTTCTAATTAAGCCTTTGCCTTGATTCTGCCTCAAAGTATCTAATCACCACAATCTCTGACTTTTTTCAAGCCTTCATTACCTATTTCTTGGTTCCTAATAATAGTTTCCTAATTTGTTTCCATGCTAAACTTACTCCAGTGCAATCTCTTTGCTGCTGACAAATATATCTTCCTAAAGCCAAAATGTAATCACATCTCTATAGCTTAGTGCTTTTGAGACATGGCTTCAACATAACTGACTATTGAGCCTCATGACAGTAGGGGACCAAGAAGCAGGACAGCCACTGACTATTAGTGTTCCCGTACCAGGTATTGTGTTTCATCCAGAATGAGTTTTTTAGTTTCAATTTCATTCCTTCAGACAAGCGTTTCCTGGTGCCACCAACCAACACAGTCATGTCACCTATGTTGTATACTTCATAATTCACATCTCAATCAATAATCATCTTGAATATTGGTTTGTTGTTAGTTTACTTATTTATTATCTGTCTTGCCCACTAGAATGTAGCTCTGTGAGGAGAGGGAGATTTTTTTTAAACTTTTGTTCACTGTTGTATCTCCAGTGCTTACCACTGCACCTGACAAAAAAGCAGAATCTCACTGTTATGGACTGAATATCTGTGTCCCCCTCAATTCATATGTTGAATCCTTAATCCCCAATGTGATGGTATTAGGAGTTGGGGCCTTTAGGAGGTAACTAGTTCATGAGGGTGGCATCCCCATAAATAGGATTAGTGTCCTTATAAGGAGAGACACAAGACAGATGATCTCTTGCTCTCTCTGACATGTGAGGACATAGCAAGAAGGCAGCTGTCTGCAAACCAGAGAAGGTCCTCACCAGAACCCAACTATGATGACATCGTGATCTTAGACTTAGACTCTCCAGAACTGTGAGAAATAAATATTTGTTTGTTGTTTAAGTCACTCTGTCTATGGCATTTTTGTTACAGCAGCCTGAGTTGACTAGAACACTCACTGAATATTTGCTGAAGCAAAGAGCTAAGCTAGGCTAGTAAGGACAAACAAACCCATAACCCCAGCACTATCACACTCATTTAATAAAATAAATGATATTATAACGCCACAAAGTTAAGAAGATCATGATAGCAGAATAAAGGACATTTAAGAACTGAGACAGAGTTGTGTTACAAACAGTCCCTACATTTTTCTTGTGGTAGAACTTCCCTTGGATGGTACAACCTTCTCATGCCTAGTCTCTGGCTGACAGCGGGACAGGCTTTTGGGAGTGTAGGAAAAATAGGACCTTTGCTCTTCTCTGAAGAGGTGATACCCTAAAACTGGTGAGTGGCTGGTATACAGAGCATGGTAAGCTCACAGTACCGTTCACTGTCGCTGTGACTTCACATGTGACTTTGTGCTAAGTACAAGTTTGCCCAAGTGTTTGAGGACCTCACACTTCTCTCCTCCAGCCCCTTCTTGAAGTTTAATTTTTAGCTCAAATGTCACTTGCTTTACTAGGACTTCCTGTGTACCTTAGGTAACTTGGTCTATGACACTTGTCCTAATAACTCTGGTTAAAGTCACCACTCTTGCCCACTCTCTCCCAGGAAACTACATGTCATTGGAACCAGAACACAACCTTGTGGCAGGACCTCACTACATTTCCCCAGCCCAGAGGTGGTCAAGCATTAAACTGCATCAGGATCACCTGTGTTTTATACCGATTGCTGGGCCCCACCTTGAGTTTCTGATTCAGCAGGTATATTAGCTACTTATAGCAAATTACCTCAAAACTTAACACCTTACAACAAACCAACAAACAATACTGCCAATGGTGAGTGGACAGAGAGAGGAAATCACCTTACCATTGGCAGTCCTTGTACACTCGGCTTCCCTGACCCCCCCAGCATCATTGCTACCCTCTGGCCAGCTTAGTCTCTTAATATCTATTGTTATGTTTACATGATAACGATAGTCTTCCTAATCTAGAGCTAACCCCTTCTGTTTTTGTCCATTATACCTTTTTATAATACCTGGCATCCTCATTTATGTAATAATCTTCACTTATTGATAAGCATATTAATATTTTTCAGAGGTGACGAAAAGAGGTCATGAATTGGAAAAACCATGAATGTGTGTTTTTGTGTGTGTCTTTGTGAAAAAGAGACTATGTCAGGGAGAGAACAAATGATAGCAAATAATATTGATTCATTTCTAAAGACAGGGATCAGAGACAGAATCAGTGCTGTATTTCTGATTTCACTCTTTCTACTAAGTGTTTATTGAAGTTATAAAAGGAAATCGAAGGCAAAATTGGCATAGGTAAATAAGTTTTATTGATTTACCACGAACCCCATTCTGTCTTTAGGTCCACCGGGATGTGAAACTTCCTAGACTGGTATGTGGTCTTATTTCAGTGCCTGACACACTGTTGTTATTGAAAAAATATTTGCTAGATGAATAGATTAACTTATTTTAATTGCCTTTTATATATTATTTTATAAAGAGATAATTTATGTTTTTCAAATGTATTCAACACATTTATTAAGTCCTTACTATGTTTTAGGTACTTGTCTAGGTCCTGGAGTTAGCAAATGGTGAACAAAGACAAACATGGTTTAAAAATGTTCTATCTATTCAGGGCTTATAAATTCCAAGAGTATGGTCTAGGTTAAATGTTTTATGCTGTGACTCAATAGACTTAATAAATCTCATAGCTGGCAAGGAGTTTAGGTATAATCTAGTCTAATGGCGTTACAGGTGAAGCAACTAGAGTCAAGAAAATTTAAGGGATTTGCCCCAAATTACACAGTTAGCTCAGGTCATAGCTGTGAACTCCAACCCAGAGCTTTGTCCATTACCATCAACCTTGCTGCCAAGTAGATACATCAATATAATTAAAGAGAAGCATTTGAATGTGTAGACAAGTTTTCTGGGTTTTTTGTTTGTTTGTTTTTTTAATAAATGAATTCTTGTGAATTGTTTGTATGGCTGAATTTAATACTGCCTTCAACTTTCAGGTACATGTGGTCATCTGCTCTTTACAGTTTGTCATTTATAGAATATTTATGATAATACCTTCCTTTGGGGAATAGAAGACTGTTTATCATTAGAGTCCTTCAGAAATGCTGATTCATTTCAAAAAGAAATGATTAATCTGTTATAGCAAAGGTAGGCACCCTGCAGACCATGGGCCAAATCTGGCTTGATGCCTAGTTTTGTACAATCTATGAGCAAAGAATGATTTTCACATTTTTAAATAAATGGAAAAAATTACAAGAATAGTATTTCGTGACGTGAAAATAATATGAAATCCAAATTTTAGTTGTTCATTCATACAGTTTTATCAGAACACAGCCATGCTCATTCAAGTGATGTCTATGGCTGCTTGCTCAATACAACATCAGAACTGAGTGATTGCAACAGAGACCATGTGGCCTGCAAAGCTTAAAGTATTTACTCTCTGGCCCTTTATGGATAGAGTTTACTCACCCCTGCATTACAGCAACAAATATCCTATAGTACTTTCCTATTGCTCCCAACACTTGTGGAACATTTAGGTAGCTATTTAATAGGAGCCAATGATTTCAGTAACTTTGAGGACACGGAAATCTTTATCCCTAAATTGCACATAACCCAAATTAGGTCCAGATTTTTCCTTACTTTCTCTTCTTGCTTAATACTGTGTTGATGTCTGTATAGTCTTCTCCTCAAAAAAATTAAAGCTTACCAGCAGTGTTTACATTTGGCAGAAATAAAAGCTTTCTACAGCCAGCAGCAGGTCTGCACTGAGATAATTTGTAATGGTACAGTGGGACCAGTCTCCCGGGGATCTGACTACATTGTCTGCAAGGGAGGATGTGTTTTTTTAATAGTTACTGGGTTTCAAACTCCTTATGCTCTATGTCTGGATGGTTAAAATTAAACATTTTACATGGATTTAAAAGCTTAATGTTCATTGAGAAGGAAGTTCTGTGCTGATAATAGAAATAGTCAAGAAAGTTTCTTGTTTTACTTAAAGAGATTTCTTGAGCTATTAAAACACATTGTACAACTTCACCTTTGACTCCGTAAAGTTTACTGACAACTCAGTGAAAAGGAAATACACAAAACAAATACCCATACAGAAATGTTTACCTTCATTAGGAGTTAAATAAATCCAACTTAAAACAGTGATAAAATACCATTTTTCGTAAATTAAATTACAAAGAAAAAGATGACACTTTCTAATATTCACCACTGGGTAATGACATAATAAATGTTGATACTCTTTTGTGAGACAAACTTTATTTTTTGACATTAAAGGCTTTCCAAAAATAAATTTCTTCCAAAATAATAAACTTGAACATTGCAGGTTTTGGTGCACTATAAGAAATACCAAATATTGAACCACAAGGGGTCAATTCACATTGTAAACTAAATCCCATCTTGGATACATGGCTGTTATCTAAAGCACGAATTTAACATGCCACTCCTGTTTAAAATCCTTTGAAGATTCCCCGTAATCTGCTGAGTAAAATCCAGTCTCTTTCTAGAGGCATTAAGGTCTTTGTCATCTTGGCCTGGACCTTTCCCCCTCTTATTTCCTGCCATTCTACCTGCATAGTAAATCCTCTCCCTCCCTCACCCACTGAAACTCATCCCTCCAGAAACTGGCCCCGAATCTCTTCTGTAACATTGATTTTTTCCCCTTTCCTGGATCATTTGCAAATGCTTTACTTTCTCCCATCTCAAAAATTCTCTCTGGAGCTCAGATACCCTCCAGCTACCATCCTATTTCTCTTCTTTTCTTTAAAACACATTTTTTTTTTTTGAAGAGTTGCCTAGGGAATTCCCTGGTGGTCCATACGTTCACTGCCATGGGCCCCGGGCTCAATCCCTGGTCAGGGAACTAAGATCCCATAAGCGGTGTGGCATGACCAAAAAAACCCCCCAAAACAAAAAGAAAACCAAAAAAACCCACAAAGAGTTGCCTATACTTTATTGATGATTTGTCTCCAATTTCTCTCTTTTTTCTCTTTTTAAAATTTGTTTGACTCTTTATTATGGAAAATTTACAAATAAACAGAGAATGTGAAATGAACACCTGTATACCCATCATCCAGCTTCAGGCAGATTATTTCAAAGCCAATAGCAGTAACAGATATATGAGCATATTCTAAACAGCCTTTCAGACTCATCATCCCACCAACTGCTCTCTTCAAAGTCAACAATGACCTTCACCTTAGTTACTTTGTGCAGCAAAATACACACAAACATATATTGTTCTGAAAACAAAGCAATAGCTTGGATTGAAAGATATACATATTTATTAAAAATGGAAAACACAGGAAAAAAAAATCAACAGAAATTCTACCACTTAGAGGTAATCACTACTGACATTTTAGTGAATTCAATCCCAGATTTTATGTTCTGCAAATTAATGTGTATTTTAAGAAATAAGATTATACTTTTAAACAATCTTTTATTTTTAATGAATTATGATGTGCCTTTTGTGTTCAATAAATTATAGGTGTAGATAATTTTTTAAGCTCTATAGCAGTCTGTCATTGTTACGTTTGTTTGTTTTTTGGCCACACCGCGTGGCATGTGGAATCTTAGTTCCCCAACCAGGGATGGAACCCACACCCCCTGAATTGGAAGCGCAGAGTCCCAACCACTGGACCACCAGGGAAATCCCCATTTTTACGTTTTATAATTTATTCAAATAACTCTCTGTATTAGTACATTTTATATTCCAATTTTAACTCACATACAGTATTTTAATGATCATCCTTATAAAGCATTTTTGTGCACATGTGCTGTATTTCTTCAGGATAAATTCCCAGAAGTGGGATTTTGAATAGTACATATTTTTAAAGCTACAAAGCAATGTTCTTTCAAAAGTATAAGCATTTAAGAAGGAAGAGATATGGGAACATATGTATATGTATAACTGATTCACTTTGTTATAAAGCAGAAACTAACACACCATTGTAAAGCAATTATACCCCAATAAAGATGTTTAAAAAAAAAAGTATAAGCATTTAATCTATAGGGTGCTAGCTGCAAAAGAAGTGTTCTTACTGGTAACAGGAGGTCATGGGGGGATACAAAGAAAGTTTGAGAAAATGCAGTGCTTCTCCAAATCTTCTGCCATGTACCAGGAAGACTCTATGGTCAATGGTTGATGGGCCTGAGTTAGAAGTTTCCCCAAATCCCATATGCCTCTAATAGAGCAGAATAAACTTCATCTATAAGCAGCCTCAGATTCTCCAACTGCCAACTTTTCAGGTCATGAAATCTTCCTGGCTCTTTGCTGAGGATGTACACTTGACTAATGGGAATGGAACATCAGAAACAAAACTGAGAATGAGCTAGTTTAGGAAACAGATTTTCAGTTCCATATTTCACTTTCAAATTAATCTAATTAGTCATAATTTGTTTTACTTGTGGGGTCTTAAGAATACAGTCAAGTTTAAAAAATGGCTAAAGAAGATTTGAGAAAATATCAACAGTACCTTCAAAGAAAGTCCCTAGACTTCAATACCACAAAAGTAAAATAAAAACAAAGACCAAAAGACTGGTCACCAAAAGACATTCTCCAAAGAGCCTTTGAAATATAACCAGTTACCTGTTGAAGCCATCTAAGGAACTTTTCTTTGGGGAAGGAAAAACTAATTTTACTCAGGAAGAGGAAGCTGGGTCTCAGTGCCAAGATCTAAGGTGAGTGTGTTTTATATTTAAAAATACTAAAAGGAAGACAGCACTTACGTTTCTGAGGAAATAAATAGTTGTCACAGAGCCTGTTCATTCCTCTAACTTAAATTCTCAAATGGCCTTCAAGTCTGAAATTGTGGAAAAGAACCTTAACACTGCCTTATGTCTGACCCTCTAAGAAGTAGAGCCTAGTAAGGGAACATTTGCCCAGGGTTTACACAGATAGTCATTTCCATCTACTTTCAGAACCTCTTGAAATGAAGAATGTCAAACTAGCCTGGGCCATTGATTAGTGTAGTTTGAATGATAATAGTAACTTTAAAAAAATCAGTCACCAATACATTGCCGTTTCACTCTCATCACTGTCATTTTCAATACCTAAGTAACATTTTAAAAGTGGGACAGCCTACATTTTTTTTAAATCACATTTTAGTGTAAGGGAGGTAAGAATTGGTGGGACTGGGTTCTCTGTCTCCCAGTGTGCTTTGATTTTGAAATAATTCCTTTAATTCAGGATATAATGTGAGTTTCAATTTCTTGGGATAGATGGATTTTGGATTCAGTCTGGGGTTTAGATAAGATGTTCAGTGAATCTTTAGTGCTCAGTTTATATGAGGTGAGGAGTTGGTCTGATCCCCTAAAAATGCTTTTTGTGGGGAGTGGTGAGGAGTTCCCTAGATGAGATATTATCAGGGCCCAGCCAACCTTAGGATTCTCCTAGTCAATATACTGACTTCATGGTTGGGTGGGAAAACGAATGGCTGTGGTGGTAAATGCTGGGTCACAGTGGACTGGTTCTCATATCATTGAAACTTTCTGATGGACCTAATGAGATCCAAGCCATAACTTTTCATAGAATTATAGGGCTGGTAGGTACTTTAGAAGTATTAATCTTCTTTTCATCCAGTGGAAGAATTTATTTTGCAATATCCTAGAGAGATTGTTACCGAACTTGGGTTTGGCTACTTACTGCGCAAAAACCAATACTCGAGAGACAAGTGTTGGTTGGAAAGGAAAGCCTTGTTTATTCAGGAGGAGAGGAGGAGAAGGTGGACTCATCTCTGAAAACTAACTCTGAAGATTCTGCTCAACCATGAAAGATTTTAAAGGAAGAATCATGGGGCTGGGGGAGGGGAGGATGAGAGTCTTCATTAGTTTTTACTGTGTGCAGACTTTCCCCTGATTGGTTGGTGGTGAGGTAACAGGGTGCTGCTCCAGAAATCTTGTGCTCAGCCTGATGTTACCATCCTCCATCTACTTGGGAGTCTTAGTTCCTACAGAAGAACTCAAATATATTGTTATGTATATTCCTTCAGGATGAACCAGGACCCTGTCCCAAGGCTGCAGTATCGTTTCTTGCCTGCTTCTCCCTTGTCTCTGCATCCCCTCCCTTCCCTGAGGAGCAACTGCTTGAATCAGCCCTTTGGAACTCAGGGAAGATCAAGGAGTCTGAATGAAACCTATTCCTTACAAACAAGAAACAGGGGCCATAGAAAGGATTTGTACCTGGGAGGACCCAACAGGGTCCTGCTCCAACTCAAGATGGTTATCCTCAACTCTTCTAATGAGAAACTGATTTATTTATTTCATCATGAAGAATCCCATTGAACAGATTTACATTTTTTAAATGTATTTTTAATTATAAAATTTTAATAAAATTTTTCTAAGATGATAATGAGCTATACCTTTCTGAAATATCTAGCCAGTGTTTCTAGTTTTGAACTTTGTGGAGTTCTAGAATAAATCTAGTCCCTTTAAAAAAATTTTTTTTATTAAAAATATCTTTCAATATTTGGAGAAAAACTCTGCCTCTCCCTGAGCCTTTCTCTATTTTCCTCAAGAAACCTTTATATAACATGATCTCCTTATGTTGTCCTTTGCCATTCTGAGGGGCCCTAGTTTACTCCTGTACCTTTTTAATGTAATTTTTTTTTTTTTTTGCCGTATGCGGGCCTCTCTCTGTTGTGGCCTCTCCCATTGTGGAGCACAGGCTCCAGATGCGCAGGCTCAGCGGCCATGGCTCACGGGCGCAGCCACTCTACGGCATGTGGGATCTTCTCGGACCGGGGCACGAACCCGTGTCCCCTGCACTGGCAGGCGGACCCTCAACCACTGCGCCACCAGGGAAGCCCCTTAATGTAATTTTGATGCTGAAAACTCAGCCTCTGTGCACTAGTGCTGAATCAAAACTTGAAGATAGTTTTGGGTGAAGTAGAAAAGAATAGCTTTATTGCTTTGCCAGGTAAAGGAGGACACAGCAGGTTCAACCCCTCAAAAACTGTGTGTCCCAACCTGGGGGGATTTGGTGAGGAGTTTCATAGCAATGGTTCAAGGGAAGTGTTGATAAGGATCAGGGTGTGTGCAGGGCCTGCATTCCTTTAATCCAGCCTCAGATGATCTCCTGATAAGCTTGTGTGGTTCTAGAGGTTATCAAACTATGGCCTTTTCTCTGGAATGAAGAACGCTTCATCAAGTAGTTCATCTTCCATTTGTTGGGGGGTCTTAGTTGTGCAGAAGACCTCAAAGATATTGTTATGTGTATCCCTTGAGGTGGAACCAGGACCCTGCCCCAAGTCTGCACTATTGTTTATTGACTGCTTCTCCCTTGTTTCTGCATTCCCTCCCTTCCCTGATTATCAACTGTTTGAATCTGCCCTTTGGAACTCAGGGAATGTCATGGAGGTTGAAGGCTATTCCCTACAAACAAGAAATGGGGGACACAGAAAGGCTTCCACATGCAGGAGCCCCACAGGATCCTGCTCGGTTTCAATGTCAAAACCAGAAAACAAGCCTTTTACAGTAGCTAGGAATTCATTCAGGATCATATCATTAAAGAACAGAATTCAACTAAGTAAATTTTAAAGATGTATTGGTTTTATTCTGCAATTCATGAATTGGGCATCTCTCAAGCTAGCTGAGAGAAAGGTGTTCCAAAGAGCTGTATAAGGTAAGAGAATTTATAGGCAGAAGGAAGCAGAAACAAGGAAGTTACACTAGGCAGAAAGTAGATTGGTTATTGCAAAGTTACTTTCTTTATAGGGAATGACAAGTGTCTATCAAGCAGGCTACCTACTAGTCTGATCATGGGACTCCTGATCAACTGGTGTAAGATTCCATTTCTGTGAGAGCTAAAACTATAATTAAGTTTCAGTTTGGTGATGTGGGGCTTAGTATAAGTGACTTCATGTCGGGCCTGTTGTATTGCCTTTCATAATATTAAATATTTGTTGCTGTCATATATGTGTGTCTGTGTATGCTACAGATATATTTACTAGTAGTTGATCTAATAGAGCCAAGTACTGCTTTTTATCCTGCTAATTTCACTAAGTTGTAGGGGAACTGAATTTGCCACCCTAAAACATGTCTCTTTGGCATATTAATTATTTTAAGCTGGTTATTTTCTGAGAGACGGCAGACATGGGAAGCGCTCTGAGAACAAAGTAGGAGTTGCCTTTTTGTAAGAAACATTTACGTTTGTAAAGGAAATCTCCATTTGTAAGGGTGCCTCCCTCTCTATACCAGCAAGAGGAGAAGGATCACATCTGTAGAAACTCTTATGAAAAGAGAAGGCAATGACTTAAATCTGCACCACAATCACCCTTGTTTACTGTGACTTTTCTGGTAACTTCCCATAACTGACTTTCTTTACCCAACATCCTCTTTTGTCTTTAGCTGAAGATGCTATTGAAAGTGAGGGCTTTGGCCATTTTGGTGAGTTAATTTTCCTGGGTATTTACCATGTATACATGTTATTAAACTTTTGTTTGATTTTTCTCCAATTTGTCTCATATCAGTTTAATTTCTTAGACCAGTCAGAAGAACCTAGAAAGGTAGAGGAAAATTTCATCCTCCCCAGCAAAGTAAATATCTCTGCTTTTCCTGTCTGGCATTGTAAGCAGATAAGTTAGGGGGTGCCAGGAGAAAGAGAACCAGGAATGGCTTTCTTGACATAAGAGAAGCCATTTTGGCCTAAAGCATTTTGTGATCTAAGCCTGGCTGCAATGCTTGCCCTTGAACAGGTGGCAGTAATTAATGATATTAAGGGAACAAAGGAATGCAGGAATGGAGAAAAGGCCATCAAATAATAGTGCAGTGATAAAGCAGAGTCCTAGTTTCCCCTTAAGGGATATATGTAGTAATATACCTTTGAGTTCTGCAGGAACTAAGGCTCCCACCCAAGTGGGAATGGAATGGTGATTTTGACCCTCCTGACTTCAATCAGCTAAAGCTTGGACTCTGTTGACCTTTGCCCCAATTCTATGCAGAATCCTCCTCTGCTGAAGCCCCTGCATGAATATGCATGTACCCTTAGCTTAAAACTTCCCCAGTTTTGCAGCCCAGGGAGACACTGCTTTGGGAAAGATCCCCGGGGTTCTCCTCACTTGCTGCAAGTAATAATAAATCCTTCCTTCTCTCCGTCTTTGGCTTGCTTGTGTCTATTGGCTCAACACCCACCAAGAGGTGAACCCAGTTTTGGGGTAACAGCAAGAGGCAAAGATGCAGCTGATTTTTAAAAGTTCACTTTTTCTGATTAAATAAATAACACATGTGGTAAATATTCAAGTATTACAGAAATATTGATTTAGAATGTGAACTTGTCTGTAATCTCTCTCCTCCACAGAACAGTGTAAACAACTGGTAAATACAACATTACAGATGTGTTCTCCTATGTATTTATATCTAGTAGCACATATAGGAAGAGGACTCATTAAGAGCTTGGGCTTTGAAGTCTGGGGGTCTTAAGTTCTGACTCTACCATTCACTAGCTGATGCTCTGTTTCCTCATTTGATAGCAGTATACCTACCTTATCAAGGTGTTGGGAATAGTCAATGCAATAACACATAAGACGCTCTGTACACATGGCTTACATTAAGTTTTCATTTAAAGTTAGCCACTTTTATGCTTATGTAATATGCGTTATGTATTGTTGATGAAAATTCAATTAACAATCAAGTTAAGAAGAACAAAAAAAGAGAATTTTATTTGAGCCGAGCTAAGGATTATAACCTGGGAGGCAGACTCTCAGAAGCTCTGAGGACTGTTCCATTGGTCAATAGTTCGAAATGCAATTTTATACATTTTTGAGACAAAGAATTATGTTATCAGATTGACAGGTTAACATTATACGTAAAGTTCATCAGAGATGTTTTGTTTGGTTATGCACGTATAGAGCGAGATGTTAGGTCAATGCAACCCCTTGTATAGGATGAGAAAGAAACAATCTTAAAATTACAATGCTGGTGTCAGAATGTTGCAGGAAGAGGGACCCCTTCCAGGGCCTGAGAGTGGGCTCTTGTCTAACACTCAGAAATGAATTGTCCTAGGAGACACACTTGCTGACAAAGCAAAAGACTTTATTGGGAAGGGACGCCTGGGCAGAGAGCAGCAGGGTAAGGGACCCCAGGAGAACTACTCTGTCATGTGGCTTGCAGTCTCAAGTTTTATGGTAATGGGGTTAGTTTCCAGCTTGTCTCTGGCCCATCGTCTTCCTTGGCCTGTATTTGGTCTGACTCATGGTCCTTTCTGGTGGCGCGCGCATCTCTCAGCCAAGATGGATTCCAGCGTGAGGGCTTCTGGGCGGTTGGCAGGACATATCATCTCCTCCCTCCTCCTTTTGGCCCCTCCTGGATTCTTCTGGGTGAGTTTTACAAGGCATACTACCGGCTGGCGTGTCCTCCCTCCTTTCAGGCCCTCCCAAATTCTCTCAGTTTTCAGAGGCAGCACCGTGTTCCCTATTGGGACCTCTTATCACGAGACAGGTCATGCCTGGCCAAGGCGGGTGGGTTCGGTCAACAGTTCCCTAAGGAGAAGACAGGGACCATTTTTCTCAAGGTTGCTTACACCCTCCCGCCTTGAGGAGGTCTGGTTAATATACATGCAGGTGCACACGGCGCCCTGGCAAAGGCCTACCACGAAGCAGGGCATGTGGAGGCCTGTTGTGTGTGTTTTAATTCTGACTTTGACTCTTCTGCCGTAGAGAAATTTGTGAATCTTCCTCATCAATATCAATGTGATAGATATGAGAATTACAGAGAATTTTATTTTTTCCTATTTAATCATATACACCTTGAAATTCTTCTCCTATTACAGGTATTCCCCACTTATTGAAAGTTTGCTTTATGTCACTTAGCTTTTACGAAAGACCTACATTAGCAGCTGTTTTGCTAACCAAAAGAAATCTGAAGAGGATTTTTGCTTTTACGAAAAAAGATGAAAAGTGACAATAGCGGTCAGCATTTGTTCAGCAGTGAGACTTTCCAGGGCGGCAAGCACCCTGAGCAGTGGGAGTGACACCACCAAGCACTTCTCCCGGAAATGCACTCAGAATCTCAGCATCCAGCTGCCATAGCTTTGAACTGTGTCTGTGAGCATCTGTGCTTTAACTTGATTGTGCACCCATTAGCAAGATGTGTCCTAAGGTAATTGCTTCTTCACTTTACTCCATTTTGGCTTATGAAAAGTTTCATAGGAATGCTCTACTTTCAGATAGCAGGGGAAACTATATTATATATCCCAATAATAGACTATATATATATTAATAGTGGAGGCGTTCAGAAGAGAATTCTCCAAATGTGCCTCTTTTGCATGAGGATTATTTTGAGCTAAAGGCAATGGGAGGCTGCATGTTCAAGAGAAACTACTGCCCTTCCCTCAACTGCCTAGAAGAAATTAAATTGGGGATTTTTCCCAGAAGAAGGTTATTTGGGAGATATATTTTATCTAAGAGGCCCCATGTATATGGCAGGGAAAACATCTAACAACTCAACATCTGCTCTTCTTATCATCCTGTGAATGACCCTCCCGCCCTTAGAAGCCCCGGGCCCCCATCCCATTCCTTAGCTCAGGATGGCATATACGTCTCATTTTACTGTTTCTGTTTACTGTTTCTGTTTCAAAACCTCTAGTGTACGTGAGTTTCCCATATGGATGAAAATAAATTTTATTTTCTCCTGTTAATCTGTCTCTTGTTAATTTAATTCTTAGACCAGCCAGAAGAACCTAGAATGGTAAAGTTTTCTTCCTCCTCAACAATTATAATTAGCAATTTCTATCACATTCTTTTAATGGCTGCACAATGTTGCCAGTAATACTATAATACTGTACACATGTACCTCACTTTATAAACAAAGCTTGTCCAGTGGGCATTAACTGTAGTCCCGGTGGTATGTTGAAGGTTGTTTATAGCAGCTCGTAAGAGCTTATTGTCACATCTCTTCCTATCTCTGTGCCCAGCTGACATCATGTTGGTAGCTTGAAACCAGCCATGGTAGGGGTACTATACCATGGAAATTGGCAAATACTTATGAGGATCACCTTCCTTTTCCCCACCTTCACCTCCACCCCGCCATTTACAAGTACACCCCTGTGTTGTTCTCAATTTTTTGTTATAACATATATATTTTCACACTGGTCAGGGTATTTCCAAAGAAATATCCTTAAAAAAAAAAAGAAAGAATGAATGAAAGAAAAAATCTCCACCCCAAAACAAAACAACAAATACCCCATGTAAAATGTTTTTAATTTATTCCTGCCAGTAGTTACTTCCTTCCTCCCACCAGGTAATGAATCAGAAACGGAAGGAAAGTGGTTTGACCTCCTTTTAGGACATCCTTCCTCTCTTCTGCCGGATCCCACTGATGCTGTTCCTTGTTTTAAGGAATTAGGGTAGCTTGGCCTTAATATTGTCATTACTTTCAATGAATGTAATGGTCACAGAAAGGCTTGATTCAAATCTTTTGGCTTTAGAAATAACTATTAGGTGTTCACTGGGGAGAAAAAAAAGATGGTGTTCCAGACATATTTCCCTTCAGATTTTTCCTTCTTTAAGTGGATGGGTCATGGAGGGGAGGTGAAAGGAGATGCAAATTTGTACCCTTATTAAATTCTGCCCCCATTCTTATTACAATGAGAAAGTTGCTAATCACATCACAAAACAAACTCCTTTTGCTTTAGTCTCTGAACACAAAGTGGGCTTGTAAAACGCAGATAAGTTCTTAAAGGTACAAGGAGATATACAATGGAGAAGCTCAGTCAGGGAAACATCAGGCGGGCTAATCAAAGATGAATAAAGGAGAAAGTAAGCTAATCCCCTGGGGTCACTGCTGTCACCACCTCCCTGCCCTCCGCCCCACGCAGGAAGGCATTGTAAAAGCAGCAGAGAATGGAATGAAACGCTAGTTCGTGCTGAATGGTTTTGTGCTATTCATACTTACCCTACTTACTTTGAAAAACTCAGATAATTCACTTGACAGTTATAGATAGAGTTGTCCCTTAGGAGTAAAAAGGAGGAAGAAGAAAAGCCTAGGATCTAAGACCTGGAGGGAGTCTGGCTGAGCAGCCTGAAAGGAACGGGGACCAGGACAGAAAAGAATATGTTGAAACCTCATTTGCATATCAGGGCTGCACAGTACATTGACTTAGTTACAACCTAAAGTACACAGTTCAATTTTAATAAGAACACAGTTATATAGTTAGTTTATAACAAAATTCCAAATTAAAATCTTCAAATTTTAGAGAACAAAAATATGAAAGCAACCATGAGTATCCAGAGTCTTATTTTAAGTAAACATGAGAGCAGCTAGAAGGGGAAAATAGAAAGAAGAAAAGCAAGTAATTTCATTGACTATTTCTTAACATCATAGGATACTTCCACAAGGGCATCGCAGACCTTTAGGTGAGAAGTTAAGACCTCCCTGTTTTTATATTGAGATTAATGTGATTTTTGTTCTCCTAAAGCAAAAACAGATTTTGCGAAAAAATTATGTTCTCTGCTTCTAATTGCTTGGAGAGCAAAATAGTTGAAGTCAGAGTGTGTTTACTCTGGACTGAGGTGAGTACAGAATTGTGTAAAAGGTTGAAGAGATTAGAAAATTGGTCCACACTAAAATTGTATTCTTCTCCAGGCAATGCTAATAAGGACTTGGCTATACATCGATTTTGAGGAAACACATGTGGACCTGAAATGCTACTTACGTGAAAAGAAGTTGACTTTAACCTAACCATTTTTTGTTTGCACTTGTAACTTTTCAGACTTGCCTTTTGGTTCCACTCCGTGAAGTCTCCACCCCATGATCCACTCAGCAAAAGCTGAGTGACCTCCAACAAAACTCAGTCGCAGGTGACATTTAAATAAGCAGGAGAACTTTTATAGGGCTGTAGTTTCTTGACTGTAGTTATCTATTATCAGCATTTATGACTCCTGTAAATAAACATAGAAGGTGCTTTGGCCGTGGCTTGAGTGGGTGAGATTTTCTAATATCTCTCCAGGTAGATGCTGGGATCAGGGCAACCCTTAGCAAATCAAAGCTGGTAAAAGCAGAGTGATGCTGAAAATATTTGTAAGATATCAACTACAAGTTTTTCTCATCAGTTTGTGGCAGTGACAATTCCTGAATGATTCTCCTGTATACATGGAGAATATACCAAGTCCTGTGTGGTTACAGGAATAGAATGGTTACACCATGTAACTAGTATAATTCTTTTAAGTAGGGACTGCTTCCTCTGTTTCCTGGCTAGTGTGTATTTCATGTACTTCTTTATGGTTTTCTTCTACACCCTTTTGGCATAGTTTTCTTTGACTTTAAGATGTGCTTTTTTTTTTTTTTTTTTTTTCCGGTACGCGGGCCTCTCACTGTTGTGGCCTCTCCCCGTTGTGGAGCACAGGCTCCGGGCGCGCAGGCTCAGCGGCCATGGCTCACGGGCCCAGCCGCTCCGCGGCATGTGGGATCCTCCCGGACCGGGGCACAAACCCGAACCCGTGTCCCCTGTATCGGCAGGCGGACTCCCAACCACTGCGCCGCCAGGGAAGCCCTAGGTGTGCTTATTTTTAATCACACACACACACACACACACACACACACACACACACACACACACACACACACACACACACACACACACACGAGTCCTGAGCACCTTAGTCGTTTGAATAGTCCTCCCTTGTTCCAAATAAAGGGAAACTTTCCAGCTTTCCATCAGCTGTTCTGCCTGGTTTTCATGCTGACTAAACAAGATTGAATGTGGTTGGTGTTAGTATTGGTGGTCAGGGCTGTTGGCTTGCATGTTCTATTTCCATTATGCTTTCCAGCTGCTTTCATATTTCCAAGATCTTCGAAGCAATATCACTTCACAAAAAATAAAATAAAATCTTTCCTCACTGCTCATGATGTATGGGAACGGGAAAATGTGTTTAAATTCTCTGGCATTTGAGTGATCCTAGAGGTCCTTTTTTGTATCTACTATGCATAAAAAGCTTACGGCATTTCATTGCAACAATGAAGAAATAGTTCTAAAGAAGAATTCTATTTTTCTGTTTTTTGTTGTATAGAAGTAATAAAGAATTTAACTAACACAAACAAAACTGCCCTGAAAACTGAATTTAAACCATGGGCATAGAAACACTATCAAGCTATTTCATAGGATGGATACTGACCATGGCTACCCTTCCCTGATCTTTTCCTGTGGGCCCATTTGGGCAAATAGATGCTTTTATAAAAGAAGTGTTTGGATCTTTAGTTCACGGCTCGAGTAATGTTTTTCTCTGGTCAGAAATTAGACCCTTAAATGCATACCGTTCTTTCCTGTGTTCTCAGGTTTTGAGTGGACAATTTGGGGTGTCACATACATTAATTAGTGTATAATCTTCTAGACTCTTCTGGCATCCATTTTAACTCTGAAGCCAGTTCTTCTGAAAAGCAGCATTTCCTCTTTTGAAAATATTTAACCTAATTTTAATTTAAACTGGGAGATTTCACCCTTTAGTCACTTTATGTGCCTTTACTATATCTTCTCCCTCCCCCCGCAGATCTGACCCTGACAGGTTTACTCATCTGTTGAACTACAGTACACATCTCCCCACCTGAGGCTTACTTTTGGGAAACAAAATCTTTCAGTCAATATTTTATGGAGATGTTCTGGCCTGTACAAATACTGGGACACTGCATATTTTTAAGCTAGAGCACTACTTATTTTTCTGAATGTGCTTTGAACTTGTGTATGAATGTTTGCTAAGGGATGAATTGAGTCCTCCGAGAGCTTAAAGCAGTCTCTGTATGTGCAGTGGTTACATGATACTAAGGCGTCTACCATGAGGAGGAAAAAAGTGACTAGAAAATGGTCAGCACTGCTAGGACACACTGGAATTCAGGGATTACGGTTTATTTGTTTCTTTATTCCCTGAACACAAAACTCTTCCTGCCTGATGTTAGCATGTGCTTGTTTACTTTTTATTTGAATAAATGAAAGTAAAAGATTTTTCGAGTAGCAAACCAGGAAATACTTTGACAATAAATTTCCTGATTAAGTTATATGTTGGTACATATTGCCGTTACTTTAGTATTAACATACATTTTTATTTTTTAAAAAGCTACTGAACAGCCAAATGCAAGGTAGAATGTAATATCTTAATTTTTTATTCTCTCCAAATGCATTTTATATAAATAATGTGAAGTTTTCCCCCTTTCTGAGCCATAATACAATTCCACATCACATATGAAATTTCTTGTCCCTCGCATTAAGGCCTTGCAAGATTAAATAGTAAAGTGACCGTGTGGTTTAGCATATAGTAGCCTGAATGGTAGGTAAAATAGCTAATCTTGATCTTATTAAAATGATTAATTTGTTGCTATTAGAAAATTTTTAACTACTTTATGCCTCAAAATCATCACAGAAATGTCTTTGGAATTACTCTGTCATTACCATGTATAATGGTGTTAACCACATTTTAATAGATCTTTCCTTTATATTTTTAAAAACTCATTTAATTTTCAGTCTCATGCTATACATATGGTTGATTTTTAAAATGACAGGCTTCTGCAAGGTGAGCTGCAGCTAGGGTTAGAGACTTCAGTGCATGTGTGGTTTCATTTGTTACAACTCCATGCTCTTATTTTCATTAGCTATTTGACATTTCTATTCCAGGAACTGTTGATTTTAGCTATCAGGTTACCAGTTATAGAATTTGAGTTTGTATCCTTTTTTTTTTTTTTTTTTGCTCATGGGTCCTCACAAATCTAATTTAAAGCAGTCATTCTGCAGATAGGAAAAAAAGCATGGTGGCTTACTTGATAAATTATCAAAGCCTGGAAATTAAAAAGAAATTAAAGATATTTAAATTAAAAACAGTAGATTTCCATTAGTAAGCTTTGTGATAGTAATATAATCTAGTAACATTTATTGTGAACCCACTGATCCTGACAGAAACTCATTTTTTATTATTTTTGTTTTATTTATTTATTTATTCTTTTTTTGTTGTTGACAGTCATTTTATACTGAAGTTAAAATAGAATGTATTCCTAGGTTCAGATAAATCCAGTTTTCAATGATATTTTATTCAGATTATACTCATCATGCTTTCAAAGAAGAAATAAATCATCACAGTTCTTCCATCAAAGTCAAATAAATGAATGAATATCTCACCACCAAGTTCACTATTTGATATATTCCTTTAAGACAAGACCCAAAGCAACACACAGAAGCCTCAATAAATTTACAAGTCAATTTACTGCCAGTCTCTATAGATGCTTTAAACAGTCTTTACTGAATTACTGAGGAAAAATGTAGAGTCTATTGACCAAATTCCCAAACCTTCTGCCACTCATTTAAGAGGCACTAAAACAACGATATGAGGTTTATTTAACCATTGTTCCCTGCCACCGTCAATAACTAAGAAAGATAAGTAAACATTGAAAAGACATCAGAGGGCCTTTTACAAATGTCTGAGTTCTTGGAAAAGCTTCCGGACCAGTAGAAGAGAAAGAAAACACTTCTTCTCCCCCCACCCCCACTTCTTCCCTCTTCTGCACTCCTCCCTCTCTCCCTCATCCTCTTTGATATCCATGAGCACACCTGTTTTTCAGGTGGATGAGGGGCTTGGTTTCTTTAGATGCACTTCCAATCCAAGAGATCAAACAACGTGAGGTCCCTTTCCTAACCTTGGTGCGGGGTAATGACAGACAGATTTTGCAATAGGCTCAGGTCAGGCTTCACACACTGGCTGGTTATCCACACCTTATTCCCACACGTGAGCCTGGCAGACGTTTCCGCATCTGATCTCACACTGTTTGCCATCACATTGCTACTTTCATAGGATACAGATTCAGGTGTATTACAAGTTAAAAACCTGCCACATGTGAATGTTAGCTTTACCTATCAGCAGGATATTCAAATAGAATTTACTGGGGATTTATACAAAACATAGGGCATTGGCATCTCTGAAAAAGTACCTCAAATGATGAGTAGGCAAAGGGGGACAAAAGAGCATTTCAGGCAGAAGGTGGACACAGCCTAGGGAGTGCCAGGGACTTCAAGATGGTCAGGGGGCCAAGACTGGGAGTGGAGGTGAGCATGGTCTGGGATGGCGGAGGAGACTTCACAGGCACGGATTTTGTAGGGCTTTGCTTGCTGAGTCAAGGAGTTTTAGCTTTGTCATGAGCATGGTGGAAAGATACTGAAGAGTTTTAAGGTGTGTCTGTTGTGGGTTAGAATATCTGTGGATGGCTGGGCTGACTGGAAGTAGGGTGAGTGCTGACAGAGTTTTGAGCAGATCACTCTGATTCCACGGTGGAGAACAATGGGAAGAGAGCCAGCGCTGCTGGGAGACGCCCTTCTGTGTCTGATGAGAAGTGAGTGTAGCTGGGACTCAGGTGGTGATGCTACAGGCAGGAAGAGTGGCTGCATTAGATCTCTAAGGTCCTGGGAGTTTCAAAAGTATGTGAAAAGACAAAGGAAAGTCATTTGATGAGTAATGGAAGAAATACTGAAGAGAACTGGGAATGATTAGGATTTCTTTTTGGTATGTGGCATGAAGCCTAGTTTTTAATGTGAAGTTTCTAATCTCTAATGCACAAGAGGCAAAATGTTATAATTCAATTTAGGAAACCTGGAAAAAATATCTAACTCAAATCAGTTTATATCCAACAACATATTATACTGAGAAATTAAGATGAATGTTCTTTTTAGACAGTTAATTTTAAATATCTTATATCATTAGGCCAAGGAAGATAGATATATTGTTGTATTTGTAGCAATAGTTTAATTGGAATACTTAATCAGAATTACAGATCCTTTTTTTTTGAATTCTTTTCTTACAGTGTGATACTATGATACAATTGGTGAAATTACTCTTATTTGACCCATAACATTAAGGAAAGTGCAAAGTTGAGAAGCCTGTATAAATTGGTCTACAGGGTGCTGACATGTGTTCTCCATGCCATCTAAGTTGTTTAGAGTTTTGTTAATTAAACCACAGTAAGAATAGCAGCAACAGCAAAGTGACTTGTGCTTTTGGGGTTTTTTCCTAAGTGTAAAGAAATTTTTTCTTAATAAAAAACTGTGTGCTGTGGCTGACAAGTCATCACTCAGTTCCTGCATTGTGCCTTAGGAAGGACTTTCTTTCTTTCTTTCCTTCTTTCTTTCTTTCTTTCTTTCTTTCTTTCTTTCTTTCTTTCTTTCTTTCTTTCTTCTTTCTTTCTTTCTTTTTCTTTCTTTCCCTCTCTCTCTTTCTTTCTCCCTCTCTTTCTTCCTCCCTCCCTCCCTTCCTTCCTTTCTTTTTTTTTTTTCTTTTTTTTTTGCTAAGACATGGAACTGATTCCAGGACTCTCAGGGGGACAATGAGCATGTTCTATTTCTTTCTAGAAAACTCCAAGGTCATCCTCTCTTTTCCAGGCTTTTATTTAAAATGTGTCTGCTGAAAACATAAGCTGTTTTATTTTTTTTTTTTTAATTTTTTTTCTTTTTTGCGGTACGCGGGCCTCTCACTGTTGTGACCTCTCCTGTTGGTGGGGCACAGGCTCCGGAGGTGCAGGCTCAGCGGCCATGGTTCACGGGCCCAGCCGCTCCGCGGCATGTGGGATCTTCCTGGACCGGGGCACGAACCCGCGTCCCCTGCATCGGCAGGCGGACTCTCAACCACTGTGCCGCCAGGAAAGCCCTAAGCTGTTTTATTATTTCTTCTTCATTTTTTTTTTTTAATGGCTGCACCGTACAGCTTGTGGGATTTTAGTTCCCCGACCAAGGATCAAACCTGGACCCCCGGCAGTGAGAGCGTAGAGTCCTAACCACCGGACCGACAGGGAATTCCCTTTTTTGTCATTCTGAAATGCACATATTTTCATCCTCCCTGTCCCTCCCCTCTCCTCCCCACAGCCCTGCTTCTAGTCCAAGGACCTGTAAGGCAATTCTGAGTCCTTTGCTCAAAAGATGTTGCTTGATCCTCCATGGCTGCCACTTTAGGGACGTCTACAGTCAGGGCTCTGCTGCTTTTCATGTGAACCCTCAGGGAGCAATTCGAATCTCCTCTGCCATGTATTAAGAGAGTTACTAATTCTTTCGAAGAACCTAGGTAATATTATGAGATATTCATTTAAGCAACACTCCCCACCCCCAAACATACACAACTGCCTAAGATCCTAAAATCCTGCCTGGAATGTTTCTAAGGAACTGGGTGAGGGGACACAGAAACCCCAAGATTAAAGCTCTGAGGTTGAAATTTTCATCAATTCCCCTATAAACGTAAATTTGTGGTCTGAGGTGTACGGATTTCTATCCATACTTACACATTTTGTATTTATGATTTTTGAACCCATTTCTACCTCTCCTTTGGAAAATACCTTTTTCCTCACTGAAAGGTCATTTGAAATTTTCAGTGAAGGTTCTTCTTATTTCATTAACAATTTGACTACTTTACTAATTTAAGTCATTTAAAATTTTTTAGTTTCTAATTTAATTTCTTTTTAACGTAAAAAAAAATTTTATTGGAGTATGGTTGCTTTACATTGTCATGTTAGTTTCTGTTGTACAGTGAAGTGAATCAGCTATATGTATACATATATCCCGTCCCTCTTGGACCTTCCTCCAACTCCCACCCCCATCCCACCCATCTAGGTCATCACAGAGCACCGAGCTGATCTCTCTGTGCTATACAGCAGGTTCCCACTCACTATCTGTTTTACACATGGTAGTGTATTTATGTCAAACCTAATCTCTCAATTTGTCCCACCCTCCCCTTCCCATGCCATGTCCACATGTCCATTCTCTATGTCTGCATCTCTATTCTTGCCCTGCAAATATGTTCATCTATACCATTTTTCTAGATTCCACATATATGTGTTAATGTATGATATCTGTTTTTCTCTTTCTGATTTACTTCACTCTGTATGATAGACTCTAAGTCCATCCACATCTCTACAAATGACCCAATTTTGTTCCTTTGTGTGGCTGACTAATATTCCATTGTATATATGTACCACATCTTCTTTATCCATTCCTCTGTTGATAGACTTCTAGGTTGATTCCATGTCCTGGCTATTGTAAATAGTGCTGCAATGAATATTGGGGTACATGTGTCTTTCTGAAGTATGGTTTTCTCAGTGTATATGCCCAGGAGTGGGATTGCTGGGTCATATGGTAGTTGTATTTTTAGTTTTTTAAGGAACCTCCATACTGTTCTCCATAGTGGCTGTATCAATTTACATTCCCACCAACAGTGCAAGAGGGCTCCCTTTTCTCCACATCCTCTCCAGCATTTATTGTTTGTAGATTTTTTGGTGATGGCCATTCTGACCAGTGTGAGGTGATACCTCATTGTAGTTTTGATTTGCATTTCTTTAATAATTAGCGATGTTGAGCATCTTTTCATGTGCCTCCTGGCCATCTGTATGTCTTCTTTGGAGAAATGTCTAGTTAGGTCTTCCACCCATTTTTTGATTGGGTTGTTTGTTTTTTTAATATTGAGCTGCATGAGCTGTTGATATATTTTGGAGATTAATCCCTTGTCCGTTGCTTTGTTTGCAAATATTTTCTCCCATCCTGAGGCTTGTCTTTCCATCTTGTTTATGGTTTCCTTGCTGTGAATTTAATTTTTTTGAGTCTTCTGCCATCTGGCCTCTAATTACGTGTCCTTTCTGAAGTTTTGTATGAGCAGTGACAAGCCCCCGCAAGTGTGCTCTTGCATCGATGTCTCAAGGCAGGAGAGACTCCATAGAACAGGACTTCCTAGATTTGGCAGCATGGCAGAGTCTCCTGGACTTTGCAAAGCTACACATTCCCTGATTCCACTTTACACCTAACAAATCACACTTCTGGGGTGGGGCAGGGGTGAGGTTTGAGAGCCTGCATTCTTAAAATGCTTCCCTAGTGATTCTGGTGTAACCGTCCACTTATTTACAGAATGCCTTTGGGAGCCCTGTAAGCCTCTGGGGGCGGGCGGTAGTATTAATGTACTTAAACGTCCTCTATCTTTGGAAATGGAAACCATTTTAGGATGTTGTTATGTGCAGAATTGTGTCCTCGTCCCCTCCCCACTGCATGCCCTGAAATTCATATGTTGAAATTCCAACCTCCAGCACCTCAGAATGTAACCTTATTTGGAGATAAGGTCTTTAAAGAAGTGATTAAGTTAACATGAGGCCATCAGAGGGATGCCCAAATTCAGTAGGACTGGTGTCCTTCCAAGAAGAGGAAGGGACAACAGGTCGCCAGGACACAGAGGGACGCCCCTGTGAAGAGGCAGCGATAGGGCAGCCACCTGCAAGCCACGAACAGAGGCCTGGAACAGATGCTTCCCTCACGACCCTCAGGAGAAGCCAACCTTGCCCACACCTTGACCTTGGACTTCTGCCTCCAGAACAGAGAAAAAACACATTTCTGTTGGTTAAAGCCACCCAGTCTGTGGTATTTTGTTATGGAAGCTCTAACAAACTCATAATATAGATGTTATATACTATAGGGAAAGGCCATATAACAGTGAAAAAATAGTTTTTAATTTTGGTGGCAGTCATGTTAATTAAAATTTTTTAAAAAATCTAGTATCAGGAATTAAATTCATTATTTTGGGTTCTCAGGTATTGAGTTATGATAGGATGGGATTAAACATTTTAAAAATGGAAGTCTGTCTATAATGAAGTTTTACCTTAAATCTGAGAAATTAAATGGAAAATCCACTTTTAATGATGGACCATATAAGCTTAAGCAACGAATTGTGCTTTGATGAATTCAGATAGTCACATGTTGAAGGTATAACTCTATCAAGTTACTAATAATCAAGCTCATTGATTATAAGGTTTAAAATGTATAGAGAGGTCTAATCGTTGATCCAGCTGAGCTGCAAGTCCATGTTGTAACTTTACAAATAGATAAAACAAAAGAAAGAACTCACCTTGTCAGCAGTCTGTAATCTTGCTGGAAGGAGAGAGAACAGTGAATATATTCCTTAGCATAAGGTATAATATTAGGTTCCTTGAAAAACCCAGTACTGTGTGTTGAGTTGTTGTTAATTATTTCAAGCAGAACTTTTGCAGGAAGTTCTTCCTATTCTCTCTCTTTCCCTCTCCCAAGGACTCCCATATTCACTGCACTTTTGACAGCATACACATTTATCACAATATATTATAAATATCCGTTTAGGTCTCTTAAAGACCATAAATTCCATAGGGTAGAATCACACCTGTCTCTTCCTTAGTTTGTTCCTATCACTCCCCACAGTACCTGGCACATTGTAGGTGCACAATAAATATTTGTTTAATAAATAAACGTATAACTGAAACAAGTTTAATTTAATATATTTTACTCATATTTTATGTGATAAAGGTAAATGTTGAAGTGAAATATAGAAGAGGAGAGGTCCTTTCAGGTAGATAAATAATATCTTTGTATCAATTAGCTAAAGCCAACTGATTACATAAAAAACACTTGTAGAAAAAAAAAGGAAAACAATGTTCTTTTTCTGCAAGACATTTACAATTTCATTAAGGAAATAATGCACATATACAAAAAGTTAATTCAGAATAGTATATGGGAGTTTGTATACGAAAGTTTGTATAGTGCATGAATGCTATGCACTATTTTTCACAATCATACTTTATTAAATTGATAAAGATTTCACTAAATTTTTAAACAGTTTATACTTGCTTATCTATTTCTTGAGTGCATATTTGGCTGTTGGAAATGTAGGAGGGTTAGCCCGAAAATCTGAGAGGTTTTGAGAATCCACTTAAGTAAGCTCAGAAGAATGTTTCTTTAGAAGAAAGACATTCTTAAAGAAAGACATAAGTTAAAATGGCATCTCTGTATAGATTTCCAGAATACCCACTTGAGGCACATGTGGATATTCTGATAATAGTAATAATCTATGGCAGAGTATTTGGAGTTTGGCAGCATTGAGTAAAATCATTACTGAAATGTATTTAAGTTGTGTGTTTTCTTGATTCTTTAATGGGACAGAGACAGTACTATACGTTTACCAAATCATTTTCTTTTTGTCTTGAGCATATGGGAAGATGTATTTCCCAGATCTTTTGCAGCTAGGTAGTATGTTATATCCCCAGTTCTGGCCAATAAAAAATCAGTGGAAGTGATGTATGCATTTTTGGATCTGGTCCATAAAATCCTCTCACCCACAGTCCTCCTTTCTTCTCACGGATGACAGGTGTTGAAGTGTAATCCATGAGATGGAAATAGCGTTGTCTCTGAGTTCCCACTGGGACCTGAGTAACTCACCCACCCACAAACCAAACTGTCAATCATATTTAACTATTACAGGAGAAATAATATATTGTTTCAAGCCACTGAGATTTTTCTTCTTCTCTTTTTGTATTTTTGTTACAACAGCATAGCATAGCTTACCCTGACTAATTCAGTCTGCATATTAAGGGTAAATAGATGTGTTCCTTCTATCGCTCAGCATTTATCATATACTATGAATTGCTCTCATGTCAAAATAATACTTTCCCAAACTTTAAAGTCTTCATTAATCCTTATCAAATTTGGCTGTATACTTTATTTTCCATGTACTGTGGAGAGCTTTGTGTATTTCTAAATGTTAGGCAACAATTGTAGGTAGTTAAAAGATAAATTAAATGAAAATAAAGCAAGAATTGCCAAAGGTTGAAGAGAGTTACAATAGGAAGTAAATGGCAAATTCTAAGGGAATAAAAGTTTATATTTGGTAACTCAAATTGGATTTCTTTTTTGTTTTAGAAGAATGAACTTGAAGGAAGAACTATTGAAGAACACTTTTGAGGGTGGATTCAATGGGTTTTTTTGTTTTCCCTTTAGTCATTTTTGCAGGGCTCGTAAATGAAGATGTAGTCCATACAAATCAAAGGTCACAGTGTTTTTAATTTTAAAATTTTAATTTAAATAATTAATTTAAAAAATCATTTATACATCCCACGGTTCAAAGTTCAAAAGACACAAAATTCTGTACTTTGAAAAGCCCCCTTCCCACCCTTATTCCCCAGACCCTTAGTTCTTATCAGGAGCAAGTCAAACTACCAATTTCTTATTTATTCTCCTGGAGGTTTTGTGTATTTACAGAGAATGATATATCTGTATCACCCCCATTTATTTTTTAAAGCACACATTACACTTAACACTTAATTCAGCAATGATTTTTTGATATCATTTAAAATATATGCAGAATCCAAATATATCTTACCACTTCTTCTCCTAACACCTTGGTTTGAGCCTGTGTCATCTCTTTTTTCTATTAAAGAAATAGCCATTTGACTAGCAGAGCAACCAGCATGATCCTTTGGGAAAACAAAGTCAGATCATATTACCCATTTGTTGTGGACCCTTGGGTGGCTCCCCATCATACTCAGAGTGGCCGCATTCTTTGCCTTAGTGTACACTATGGCCTGACTGTCCTCCTGCCACTGACTCTCAGATCTCATCTCGTGCCTGTCAGCCTCATCATCAAGTAGCGGCCACACCGGCCTCCTTGCTGTACCTTGAACATATCTCAAGGATTTTGGACCTGTCCTCTATCCCTGGATGGTTCTTTTCCCAGAGAGCTGCATAGCTAATTTCCTCACTTCTTTCAGATCTCTGCTCAAATGCCACGTTAACATGGAGAACTTCCTTGACAACCCTAAATAAAACAGCGACAATCCTGCCCCCCCCAACCTCCTTACATTTGGTTTTACCCCATTGACACAATATTGATATATCCATTCTTATTTGTTTATTGTTGGTACCCCACGTAAGCTGAAACTTAGTTTTGTCCATTGTATTCTCTTTGCCTAGAACAGTAGTTGGGTCCATGTGGGCACACAGGTTGGGTAGTGAAGAGTCATTTCTGAATTATATAAGACAGTCTGAGGTTGGGAAAAAACACACCTCAGTAAGTGCTCAATAAGGTTTTGTTAAACAAATAAATGACTTGCCATATTAGTATGTAAACGTGTATCTCATTCTCTATTTAATGGTTGCACAGTATTCCACTTGTGTGTGGAAGATATGCACGTACCTTACTATACTTAACTAAGCCCCCAACCGAGAGATATTTAGGTTATTTTCAATCTTTTGGTAAAAAGAAAATACTGCAAAGGATAACCTTTTACATACCTATTTTTAAAAACTAGATTACCAGTTTATTATAAAAGAATACAACTCAGGCTAATTAGATGGAAGAAACGCATAGGGCAAGGTATGGGGAAAGGGCATGAAGCTTCTGTGTTCTCTGTGAGCACACCACTCTCCCCAAGTCTCCACATGGTCACCAATATGGAAACATCATACATACATCATTTAAAAATATTTAGGTAATATGGATCTCTGGGATAATTTCCTAAAGGTAGGAATGCTATGTCAAAGGGATGTGCCTTTGTGATTTCATTAGATATTGCTAAATTGCTTTCCAAAGAGATTGTATCAACATATAATTTCATCAATCACGCATAAAGGTGTTTGTTTCTCCACACCTTCAACAACATCATGTGTTACATTTCCACATCCATGTCATAAGACTTCTTTCCTAGGAAGATTGTCATATTCTCAAAAGTTGAATGAATTCCAAGGAACATATGGAGAAATAGCATTTTCTAAATCAGCTTCTCAATAAGGTGAAATGACTAGAGCAAGGACAAACATGACATGACACATCAGATTAAAAGAAAAAAAACTGAAGATGATAATTAAATGAAAAATTAATAGGAGAGAAATTATTGGAAACATTTACCAACATAAACCTCATGCAAATAAGTATAGAAAGAATGGGCAGAGATTTAAAAACTTTTTACTTAGTGTTACCACCTCAGAGTGTTGAAGTTTTTCTACACATCTAGATAGTCCCTCCAGTTTTCATTCCCCCCAACCCCGCATAAATCTGAGGTAGACTTTCAGAGACTGACAGCTTCTTTCTTGGATTATTATTATTTTTTGCTTCAGTCATATACCAGCAGCATTTCTCATCTGGCATTCTATGAAAGAATTAAACTCTAATTATCTAAGGCAGAGTCAACAAACTTATTCTGTAAAGGACCAGGTAGTAAATACTTTTTGGCTTTGAAGGCTGCGTGGTTTCTGGTGTAACGATTCAACTCTACCATGGTAGCAGCCATAGACAATGCATAAATGAATGAGTATAACTGTGTTACGATAAAGCTTTATTGACAAAAACAAGTTGGGCAACTGGATTTTGCCTGTGTGGCGGTAGTTTGTCAACACCTTCCCTAAGGTACCGATTAACATAATGAATGGAGCACTATCGTATGCAATTAGATGGCACTAGCTATTGCTTACCTCTGCGAGAATTGAGAAAATAGTCACTCAATGCCGGGAGCCATATAGGAAGTGCCTTTGAGTCTCAGCACGGACGAGACCCATAGTGCCAAGCAAAGCTGGTACTGTCAGGTACAAATAAGGAGAAGCAAAGCTCTCCTCTGTGTGGTTCCCTTGTTCTCCTCTACTCTTGCTTAAGGTGATTTTTATGGGATTGCTATTAGTATTGGGATATATTATTCATAGTTTGGTGGAGGGTTTAGGAAAAGACCCTGATTTAGGGTAAAACTAAAAAAGATTATGATTACCCCGGCTCCCTTAAAGACTACACCTGAAATCCCCATTCCCAGGCTAGGGCATTGGGTTCAGGGAAATATATAGGAACATTTGTGTGGTAAAAGCTTACTTTAGAAGACGAGTTATGGCCCTCTGGGGGAGCTAGAGATATGTTAAAAAACACTTGGGTATGGTGGTGGGAAAGTTTTATGCTATAATGGGGTATAGCAAATTAGATAGAGTAGGCTATTTGGCAACCTTTAATAAGTTTAATTGTTTTTTGTATAGAAATAGATATAAAGCACAGATTATATTTTGTAAGTATTTTACAAAGGAACTTGGTGATCAAAGGTACAACGCCCTCCCTTGAGAGTTGTTAAAAGAATAATGTGCTTGAGTTTGTGCTTTGAATAACTGGCTGATTGAATAGAACATACAGGTACAAGAACATCTAATTTTGAAACCTGCTGATGTAATTTGCTAATGTAAATTACTTTTCTTCTATGGCTCATGTAAGGGATTTTTTTGGTATGGGAATAAGGTTACTAAGATTGAAAATGAGATTACTTTATAGTATAAGTACTTCGGAATCAAGAAAATAAATTTGTCAGATCCTTGCATCCTTTGAGGTGTCTTGTGCTCTGTCCACGCCGACTCCGTCTCCCCTTTGGGTAAAACCTGTCCAGCTGGGGCTGGTCCCCGGCAAGTGGCGCCCGAACAGGGACCTGAAGGGGTAAGTATTATTTTATTTTATTTTATTTTTTTCTTTCTCAGACGGATAGGAGTCTCACCGTAGGGTGCTGCAGACCCCCAGTCAAGAATACTGGTTAGGAAGGTGAGTAAGGCGGTGTCAAGATGGGACACGCTGAGTCCAAAGAGAGGCTCTTATTTATTGATATAGTTAAACATATGATAAATGGAAGAGGAATTAAAGTAACTAATAAGCAACTAACTCAATTTTTTCAGTTTGTACAGGAACAATGCCCATGGTTTCCAGAACAGGGAACTGTTAATATAGATACCTGGCAAAAGGTGGGGCAAACTTTGCAAGTATATTACAGTCATTTTGGACCTGAGAAGGTTCCGGTAGATACTTTTACTTTATGGAACCTTATTAGAGAGAGCATTGCTCCCTTGCCTGAAGGTCAAAAGAACCCATATAAATCTCCTGCAGAAGTAAAAGATGAATGTACTTCGTTACCTTCCCCAAAAACATCTAAAGAAATTGAGGTTTTGGCTGCAGCCTTAAAAGACTGTAACCTTAATGACAATGACTCAGAGGAGGAAAATGAGTCACCTAATAATGCTAAGTCTAATTTGTTAAAAAACCCTCCTTTTGACGATGAATTGCCTCCTACAGATCAGGATGATATAGATGCTGCTGCATATGACTATGAAAGAAGGAAATATGAACCCCATGGTGCTTTTTCATTACAAGAAGCTAAGAAAAAGAGGCCTAATTTACAGGATATGTGCCCTTTGGGTCGTCTGCCGACCGCCCCACCAGCACCTTTAAGTTCTTTACTTTCCCCTTTAAAAAGGTCAGGACATTCAACTTTACATAGGGGCCCACCACCTCCACCACCTTTTAATAAAGGTTAAGGCGAATATAAAAGATATAGGAGAATAAATGGTGATGATGATGATTATGCTTTTGCAGCCTGCTTTCCAGTCATTTTTGAGGATGGTTTTGATGATGATGATGTTGTATATTGGGATCCCTTGCCTCTAAAACTTTTAAAAGAACTTAAAAAGGCTTTGCCTGAATGCTGAAAATGCTGTGAATGCTCAAGGATTGCCTTTGACAACTGCTAATCTTTTTGTGGCTATGCTTAGCTTGCTTTCAGTTCAGGTAAGTGCCAACGGTACGTATTGGGCTTACTTTCCAGATCCTCCTATTCTACATGCATGTACTTGGACAGATTCCATTATTCCAGTAACCTCCTCATTTCCTGAATTGACCGATGGCATTCGAGGAGTACAAGGCTATAAACAATTTGTAATTAATTTTAACTACTCATTTACAGGTCAGACCGACTTTCCTCCAATATGTTTTTTTCTTGGTTCAGGGTTAATAGAAAATAGTCATACAAAGAATGGATGTTTGTCAGTAGTTGATGCAGGATTCTTGACAGACTCCCCTAAAAAACCAGTAGGAAAAGATAAGACCACAAGATATCTATGGTCATTGTTAGGGAAAGTTGTAGGACAAAATCAAGTTTATGTTAATAAACATCCAGCTAAAAATGTTCATCCTCCTAGATATGATGATTGTGATGAGGCTGCAGGGGAAGCTACAGATAAATGGGTTTGGATAGATATTAAAACTGGATATCCTTCATGGATATATTGTATGTACAATAAAGAGAATAAAATAACCATTCCTGGGACCAAATATTATATTTCAGATTGGAGTATTAATTTTCCTGAGGGAGATTATAGAACATATTTAGGTAAAGGCTTGCTATACCCATGGAATGATTCCTATATTCCCCGTCCATTGAAGGTGAACAGATGGAATAGTCATGGATGGGTGGCTCCTATTTATACCTTTGTTCATGAAAATAAAACTTATTATCAATCTCAGTTATGGAGATTGCCCTTAACCACTCATAAAATAACGTTAGTTAGAGCTACTACCCATGTGGAACAGTACTATGTTCAAACCTGTGTGTCTTCTCCGTATTCCTTATTGCTTTCTAATGATAGTGAAAAATTGCAAATTGTACAAAATAATATGAGGTTTTATATTACCTGCCAGCAATGTATACTGACCACATGCATTGTTCCTGAAATGAATGTGTCAACCATAATAGTGTTAAAAAGACCAGCTTATATTATGCTGCCAGTAGCGCTTAATGAATCTTGGTATACAGATATAGGGGCAGAAATTGTAAGACAGGTTGGAGAGCTCATGCGACCAAAAAGATTTGTGGCTACTTTGATTTTGGGAATTTCTGCCTTGATAGGAATACTGAGTTCTTTTTCTGTTGCAACATATGCTTTAGTAAAAGAAATACAAACAGCACAATATGCTAATGATTTATCAAAAAATATATCCTTGGCTTTAGCAACTCAGGAAGCAATAGATAGAAAGTTAGAAGCTAAAGTTGATGCCCTTGAAGAAGCAATTTTACATATTGGACAAGAACTTACTGCTTTAAAAATTCGCCTATCTTTAACATGCCATAAAAAATATTCTTGGATATGTGTTACTCCCTTAAAAGTAAATCATTCTGAATACTCCTGGGAAAAAATTCAAATGCACATTTTGAATGTATGGAATTCTAGTGATTTAGGAATTGATTTGGAACATTTACATAAACAAATTCATGATATTGCAGCCTCTCAATATGATATGAATCCCTCTAAGGCTGCTGCAGATTTTTTACAAAACTTACAAAGCTATTTTAAGGGTAATTCCTTTATGCATATTTTAATAAATTATGGGGCTGCCGGAGTGGTTATAATTTTGCTCCTTATTTCTTTTCCAGTCATCATCCGATTAATTCAAGCTGCCCTCCAGAGTGTATATAAAACCAAAGTGGAATTGCATACTGCCTTTTTAAAAAATAAAAAAGGGGGAGATGCCGGGAGCCATATAGGAAGTGCCTTTGAGTCTCAGCACGGACGAGACCCATAGTGCCAAGCAAAGCTGGTACTGTCAGGTACAAATAAGGAGAAGCAAAGCTCTCCTCTGTGTGGTTCCCTTGTTCTCCTCTACTCTTGCTTAAGGTGATTTTTATGGGATTGCTATTAGTATTGGGATATATTATTCATAGTTTGGTGGAGGGTTTAGGAAAAGACCCTGATTTAGGGTAAAACTAAAAAAGATTATGATTACCCCGGCTCCCTTAAAGACTACACCTGAAATCCCCATTCCCAGGCTAGGGCATTGGGTTCAGGGAAATATATAGGAACATTTGTGTGGTAAAAGCTTACTTTAGAAGACGAGTTATGGCCCTCCGGGGGAGCTAGAGATATGTTAAAAAACACTTGGGTATGGTGGTGGGAAAGTTTTATGCTATAATGGGGTATAGCAAATTAGATAGAGTAGGCTATTTGGCAACCTTTAATAAGTTTAATTGTTTTTTGTATAGAAATAGATATAAAGCACAGATTATATTTTGTAAGTATTTTACAAAGGAACTTGGTGATCAAAGGTACAACGCCCTCCCTTGAGAGTTGTTAAAAGAATAATGTGCTTGAGTTTGTGCTTTGAATAACTGGCTGATTGAATAGAACATACAGGTACAAGAACATCTAATTTTGAAACCTGCTGATGTAATTTGCTAATGTAAATTACTTTTCTTCTATGGCTCATGTAAGGGATTTTTTTGGTATGGGAATAAGGTTACTAAGATTGAAAATGAGATTACTTTATAGTATAAGTACTTCGGAATCAAGAAAATAAATTTGTCAGATCCTTGCATCCTTTGAGGTGTCTTGTGCTCTGTCCACGCCGACTCCGTCTCCCCTTTGGGTAAAACCTGTCCAGCTGGGGCTGGTCCCCGGCAACTCAAATCATTTTTTATATGGCTAATTCTTTTGCCAACTGTAGATGAGAAGGGCAATGGGACCTAGAAAACCTCCTTGTAATTGAAGTCAACTAATCCCAGTGAAACCTAAACGCTGTGCCTCCGTCAATGGCGGGCGGTGGTCCTCTTCATCCCTACTTAGCGTCTTTGGTCTGTGGCTCCTTTAATTGCTCCTTGCCCAGCCCCGAAGTGTGGTTGAAAATACATGCTGCTGCATCCTGTGTTCTCTTTTTAATTCCCTAGTGCACCCACGGCTTGATGTTCTCATAACTTAATTGATACCAACAGTATTTTTAAATAAACCCCTAGCCCCTCTAGTAGCTTTTGTTAGTTTTGTGCAGTGGGTGGAAAATGAATGGATGGAACACTGGAGATATTTCTCACTCCAGGGGCAGGGGCGACATGTGATTTCTGGGAGAAAAAAATATCAGTGGCTAGAAGACAAAAGACCCAAGCACAGTAGCATGGCATGTGGGGTTCAGGTGGGCACACAGGTTGGGCAGTGAAGAGTCACTTCTGAATTATGCAAGACAGTCTGAGACTGGGAAAAAACACACCTCACTTGTCTTTTCATCTTTTCCTTTCCATTTTTTATTTTCTGCAAGCCTTCTAGTCTTTTCTTTGTACTTTTATGTCTTTTCCCGAAGCACATAGGGTTGAGAGAGGAAAAGGTTAAAACTTAACCTAGTTGGTCTAGTTTCTGGTTACTCTTCAAATAATAGATTAAGTATGAAAGAAGTTCAAAACCATTGAGTAAAGTTGGCTTTTGTATTCTTTGTAAAATTTAGTTATTCTTTATTTCCAGGTAGCACAAATAATGCATTGTTGGTTTTACTCTTAGAAACATTTACTGCAGTTTTCAAGTCAGTAGATAATGATTATTTTATTTGGCGGCATAAATGCAGAGGTAGCATTTTGAACCCATCTGTGTATTTTATCACTATCATGAGTGTCTGAAGTACAAAGATTTTCTTAGCAATAGAGTGACCCAGAATTCCTATCCTTGGCCTTTCTTCCCAAAGCAGGCCAAAGAGAAATAAAATACCTAGTCTTTGATCAGTTAAAATACTGATAGTTGGGGAAACAACAAACAGTAGATTGTTTTCCTACCCATTGTGAAACAAAATAAAATGTTTACCTATAGGGAACACTAGATCGTCTTTAAGTCGCTCTCTCCTATCTTTTCTTCCTATTTTCTTGATGGACTCAGTCTCTTACCTGAGCAAACATCTTTCTCTGTTTGGCTTCTATTCTCTGAGTGGACAGGACAGTGACCTATTAACTGCAGTGTGGGCTCTGACCTTTTCAGGAGCAGGAATTTCAAATCCAACTCTTATCCATCATATTTCTCCAATCCTTAGCTCTCCTTTACTTTTTTTTTTTTTTTTTTTTTTTTGCGGTACGCGGGCCTCTCACTGTTGTGGCCTCTCCCGTTGCAGAGCACAGGCCCCGGATGCGCAGGCCCAGCGGCCATGGCTCACGGGCCCAGCCACTCCGCAGCATGTGGGATACTCCCGGACCTGGGCACAAACCCGTGTCCCCTGCATCGGCAGGCGGACTCTCAACCACT
The DNA here is from genome assembly GCF_949774975.1 of Lagenorhynchus albirostris. Taxonomy (NCBI): domain Eukaryota; kingdom Metazoa; phylum Chordata; class Mammalia; order Artiodactyla; family Delphinidae; genus Lagenorhynchus; species Lagenorhynchus albirostris. Next base: position 7,410,179 of record NC_083098.1, on the reverse strand, counting down.
GCGCCACCAGGGAAGCCCTCTCCTTTACTTTTAAACACTTCACAAAATGGAAAACCTATTTGAATAAAAGCAGGTAGTTTTTTTGGAGATGCGCAAGGAAAAGCTATGAAGAGAAGCAGGGTATTTTTCTTTAGTACGTGGCTGCTTGAAAGTTGCTCTTACATCAAGAGAACTTTTTTGTTAAGTGTGATTAGAGTTTGAACAAAGTCTATTTCTAACATTCTCATCAGGGAAAAAAAATAAGGTATCTATAGCTATATATTTATAATACATTTCAGAGGGCAAGTATATATTTAAACCTATATAATTGCACATCAAAACAGGAGCATATGTGGTGGGTGCATTCCAAAAGGTCTTAGAATTACAGTAAACATTCCAAGTTTCATATACTTATCCAAATTCTCTCATCAAGCATCCAGGATGTGAAGCTATGAGAACAGGATTTCTTGAGAGAATACCAATACATTCCAGTCTCTGGGAGACTCAGAAGATTCTCACTCAATTTATTTTTACTTTGGCTGTAAACCAGAAAGAAATGATAGAACACTAAAAAAAAGTATAAGATGGAAAATTTGTTAAAATATTGAAAAAAAATTGTGCTTGATTGGGGTAAAGCTTAAGAAGATGCTGTTTATCTGAGACAGTTTCTTTACTACTTTATGCAGACATGAAATAGCATACTTTCCATTTTTAGTGAAATGTCTCTGTTCTACAATAAAGACGATGAGGGGTACAGTTGCTTCTGAAGCACCTTGAATTGATTTGGTAGATTGGTTATGCTCTAGGTAACAAAATAATGGCCTGGGGGTTTGACAGTTATTCTACGAACTTATTGGGATATTTTATTTCATGTCTCTGCTTTGCCATCTGGCCCAAGATATTATCGATTGATTGTTAAGTGCTTCCCATTTTGAGTCAATGCAATTAAGGAAACTTGAAGGTCTGAGGGAATATCAATGCTTTCTAATAATAACAGCTAGCCTCACTGAACAACTATCCCAGGCGCTGAATTAATTGTCTCTTATCCATCCATCAATCCAGCAAAGAGATAACTGATAAGGACCTACTGTATAGCATGGGGAACCCTACTCAATACTCTGTAATGACCTATATGGGAAAAGAATCTTAAAAAGAGTGGATATATGTATATGTATAACAGATTCACTTTGCTGTACACCTGAAACTAACACAACATTGTAAATCAACTATACTCCAATAATTGTTTTTTTAAAAAAATCCATCAAAGAAGGTCTGTTTTTTAATCTTCATTTTCCAAGGAGAGCACCAAGGCTCAAAGAAATGAAGTGATTTGCTCAAGGACATGTAATAAGGAAAACCTACAGCATATTCAAATCCAGTTCTGTTTGTCTTTAAAGCATCTGTTCTATCCCTCTCTAACTTAATTCACCCTTTAAGATTTTTAGTATTCTGACCTATGCCCTGGGTGACTGCTTGGGTAACTTTTCTAAACAGTATGTTGATAGTAATATGCATACGTACCTATGACATTTGCTTGAGAGGAAAATGTACAGGGCAGGGACAAGTATGGATGAATTGGGTCTTTTACAAGACTGGAACTGAGTAGCAAGAAGCAATATAGACCTAAGGTACGATCCTTACTAGATGCAGGTTAGGTATCTTTGGTAGTATGGTGGAGTCCTTCCTGTTACTACGATGCTATCAGCACTGATTTTACTTTAGAAAAAAATAGACATGGAATGACACTTTTCCCTGAGTGCTTACACATTATAAATTTGCATGGTACTAGGATCAGAGGTTTACAAAGACTCATGCCACTTAAACCATATTGCTTTGGAGAACTTAGACACTGCTGTTTTTTGTTTGTTTGTTCGTTTGTTTGTTTGTTTGTTTGCGGTACGCGGGCGTCTCACTGTTGTGGCCTTTTCCGTTGCAGAGCAAAAGCTCTGGACACGTAGGCTCAGCGGCCATGGCTCACGGGCCCAGCCGCTCCGCGGCATGTGGGATCTTCCCGGACCGGGACACGAACCCGTGTCCTCTGCATCGGCAGGCGGACTCTCAACCACTGCGCCACCAGGGAAGCCCTGACACTGCTGTTTTAAAATCCACTAAAGCAATGATATTATTTCTATTAAATGTAAACAGTTCAAATGTTCCGACTTAAGTCTGTAAAAATATGTAGTGTTCCTTCTATTTCATGTTTATTTCAGATACAGAAGCAATAACACAGTTAATTGTAGTTTCCACCATCAGGTGCTAGGAGAATTAAGGCTTATGCATTACTCTCTGAGTCTCAAGTTTTAAAAAAAGTGATTAAATGTGTTGTCGTTTCTCTCAGCAAATTTTAACACATGTTGTTTGGGCTCTTTGACCCTTTGTGCTATCATATTGTTGTCACCACCTTGGACATGTTTCTTTGTGTATTTCACCGCCCCCACCATGACGTATTGCTCTTAATAAGTATAATAAATATTTTTTAATAAAGCTGAGTCCCAAAAAGGTTACAAAACTCTTTCCCTGGTATTCAGTTCATTCATGGTTATGAGACCAGCATGTCCGACAGTAAGTGCATCTTTGATTTTCTTGATCATCCCTTAGTCTTATTTACTGTGGGCAAGTGGCTCCCATGGATTGCTTCCTCCACATCATCGGTGGGAAACGTCTGCGGCTGTGGCATCATAGGTGGTATCTCTGAACCTAAATAGCTTCAATTTGGTGCTCTTCCTCCAAGCAACTTTTCTTCTTTCCAGACTTTTTTCTTTTCTTTTTCTTTTCCTTCATTTGGTGTTCTTCCTCTATAATAAAAAAGAATTTAGAAAAAAGGATTGGGAATTAACAATTTAGAAGAGCAGAAATTAACTTTGGTCATGAAAGGACTTGGATACTCACTAACACGGCTTTTCCTGTTGGCTAAGGAAAAGAATGGCACCTAGGGAAAGAGGACAAGGCAAAGAGAAAGCAGAAGTCTGCCCGCTGAGAAGAACTTACTGAGCACTCGTTTCTACCCAGGCGATGTTTCCGTTCAACACCACAAAGGCTCATAATGTCCTTTGTAAGACGTGAATTGCCTCTCAGCTATAGGAGCATTTAGATTGATGTGAAAATTAACTGCATGTATGTGCGCTGCCATGAGTAACACAGATAGCTAGTGGGACCCTGGGTTATAGCACAGGGAGCTCAGCTCGGTGCTCTGGGGTGACCTAGATGTGTGGGATGGGGGGTAGTGGGTGGGAGGAAGGTTCAAGAGGGAGGGGATACATGTATACATATAGCTGATTCACTTCATTGTACAGCAGAAACTAACACAGCATTGTAAAGCAACTATACCCCAATAAAAAAATAAATAAAATTTTAAAAAATTAAATTAAATTAACTGCATGTGAGAAACACATTATCTATGGGACAGAGGAGACTGTAGCAGGCTGGGGGCTTAAGACAATTGGTGATAGATCCTGGGAGCCCACTGTGCTCTGACCCATGAGTCTGGGGGTCATTGTCATTTGGTCTGGTGGCCAGTCTCAGATTATTGGGGGGGTCCTTGGAGCTAGTGTATGAACTATCAAGACACCATTTCTTTAGACATTAGTTAACATTTCTGGGCAGAAATAAGTTAAATACAATTTAGATATAATTATGACTGTCCTGCAGAGACTCAAGAAGTCTAGGCTATACTTAGGGAATAGCTAAGAGAACCAGTGAAGAATTGGAGAAGATCACTAAACCAAAAGAGCTAGATTTTCTTTATTCTTTGCCATGAACTAGCAGTATGATTCTGATAAATCATTTTATTTCTCTGGTGCTGTTTTCTAAATTTTTAAATGAGTTGTATTGGGAAAGCTTTAAAGTACCTTATGGCTTTGAAATTCTACTTCTGTCAAACTTGATCACTCGTACTATCCATGTTTATTATTTAAGGCAGATGGGAATTAGCATCATTAATCACTCATTCCTTCCTTCCTTCCTTCCTTCCTTCCTTCCTTCCTTCCTTCCTTCCTTCCTTCCTTCCTTCCTTCCTTCAGCAGTTACTGAGTGCCCCACCACCCCATGCCTCAGGCTCTGTTCTAGATACCTCGGATACATCAGTAAATAAAACTGACAAGGATCCCTGCCTCCTTCTCCCCATATCCCCTCTAAGATCACATTCTTGCAGACAGAGAGAGACAAAATAACAGTAAAAAATAATAAGAAAATGTATGCTATATTGGTAAGTGCTACATAAAAAAATAATAGAACTCGGCCAAAAGGATCTGTAGTAGTGAAGTGAGAAGACTGAAAATAAATGTGGTAGTGAGGGTAAACCTTATTGAGAAGGTGACATTGAGAAAAGACTTGAGGAAGCTGAAGGATGGGGCCTTGTGGACATTAGCTGTCAGAGTGATCCAGGCAGAGAGAACGGTCAGTGGAAGAGCCCTGAGGCAGGAGCAAGCCTGTGTGTTATGGAAACAGCCAGGATGGCAGTGTAGTCCGAGGGCTCTGGGGGAGAGAGACAGGACTGGAGGTCAAAGGCTGGTGAGTGGGGGACACTTTTGGCTCTGTGGGCCATCGTAGGGATGTGGGCTTTTATTCTGAATGACCTAGGAATCCATGATGAGGTTTTGAGCCGAGGAAGGACGTGATCAATTACTGCTGTACTCTCAGTGAGAGATGATGGTGGCTTGGACCCAGGTGGTGGCAGTGGGAGCTTCATAAGATGGGACCAAATTCGGGCTATATTTTATTTTAAAGCTAGCGCCAACAGGCTTTACTGACCGCGTGGATATGGAGGAAAGAGAGACGTGCCTTGAGCCCCTGGAAAGGTGGAGTTGCCAACAACCTGGAAGGGAAGGTGACCCGTAGAAGAGGGTTTGAAATCAATAACAAGTGTCAGGCTTTGAAGTAGAGACGCTGAGCATGAAAGAGGCCAGTAAATATAAGTAGAATAGTTAAATAAACAATAGTATAACTATACAATATAATGCCATGCAGTCACCGAAAGAGATAAAGTAGAAGCCTAGGCAGGAAATATTTCCACAGTCTTCAGTGTAAAAAAGCAGGGTATAGTGCTTCCCTGGTGGCGCAGTGGTTGAGAGTCTGCCTGCCGATGCGGGGGACATGGGTTCGTGTCCTGGTCCGGGAAGATCCCACATGCTGCGGAGCGGCTAGGCCCGTGAGCCATGGCCGCTGAGCCTGCGCGTCCGGAGCCTGTGCTTCACAACGGGAGAGGCCACAACAGTGAGAGGCCCGCGTACCACAAAAAAAAAAAAAAAAATATATATATATATATATATACACACACACACTTATGTGTCCTTTTCAACATGGAATGTAGAGGTGAAAATAGACTTTTTCTAAAAGTGTTTTGAGTGAAACATATTAACTGTAAATATTCTAAAGGTTGAGTAAGATCTACTCCTGTATATTCCATAAAGTAAAACTTTGTTTTAGTTTTTACATAAAATAGATTTTAGTCACTTTGAGGTTTTCTGTTTTTCATTTGTCAAAAACTATGGTTAGTGAATAATGAGTAAAACCTGATTCTTATTTACTTCATTTATAGCAATAAGACTTCATGAATATTGAGTGAAGTCACTTAAAGTGACTCATACGTTGAAATTTATTGAATTACTCTAATAGGAATTTCAAAATCTGTAACATAGGGAAATAACTCAATTTTCAGAATTGTTTTAATACTTGAGTGGAAATCCAGTTAAAGATTTTTCAAATACAGTGTCATTCAAGTGAGCGATACCAGTTAAAGAAACTGCTTAGCTTGTAAGTTTCTCAAATTTCTGTTTAGGTGTTTTAGTCATCATAGCGTTTCATGTACATTTTTAAAAGCAAGGGTTTTGCTTAGCAAAAGGGCCTGCAAGAATCCTGTTGCTGTATGTAGCCTACCAAGGACTATATTTCATGCTTATCTGATTGCCTTTTATTTATTGTGAGAGAGAAGTGGGCATGCCCTAAAGAAAGGAAAGCTGACGTGGTCTCCAAATGAATGCATGAGTGTCTCAATGTTTTGAGTCCCCTTCTCAGCAGACCTGGATTCCTAGCCCTTTGCAACATCCGAAGGAACAGTCTGCATAAAAGGGTTAGACTGATCTGACATATCACAGAAATACTGAAGTGGGCACAGAGAATAAGGAACCTGGGAAAGAAACACTAACTTCAGTTTTTGTCAGAGAAGAATAAAAGATGAAAAAACAACTTATTCTCAAGAATAAGACCCATCTTCACACGTTGCTTATCTCTGAGTTGCAGAAATGCTCTGTGGTGATGCAAACACAGTGGTGAAAAAGCATCAGATTAATAAAGATTTCATTAAACTCTTACATATCTGGTAATGGCTATGAGGTAAAATTGATTTGCATTTCACTCTCTTTTAGTTATAAATCCTAAATTTATAGATAGGAGCGAGACTCCAGAGGTCAACTTACCAACAATTATACACTGAGACTGTCATGCCTCTACCCAATGGAGTTTCTTTTAGAGTTGGTGGATATGAATGAAAGTGCAATTATATAAAAAGTTCATGTTAAATGGCAACATGACTTTTATGTAAGTTTCAGATCATTAAGTTACTCCTTAATCTAATCCATATAGGTTTTTTTTTTTTTTTTGCGGTTCGCGGGCCTCTCACAGTTGTGGCCTCTCCCGTTGCGGAGCACAGGCTCCGGACGCGCAGGCTCAGCGGCCATGGCTCACGGGCCCAGCCGCTCCGCGGCATGTGGGATCTTCCCGGACCGGGGCGCGAACCCGTGTCCCCTGCATCGGCAGACGGACTCTCAACCACTGCGCCACCAGGGAAGCCCCCATATAGGTATTTGACCAAATTTTTAATACTACATATGGAATGCCAGTATATATAAAGGAGAGACTCCAGGTCTCTGCTTAAGTGGATTCATCAGACTCGTACTGCCTTTGGTTCTCCGTCAACACGCTTAGCGCCAGTGCTCTGACAGATCTGGTTCTGCATTCCAGAACCGTCCACTTAACTCTCCGCAGATCCTGGGAATGCACAGACTTTGGGAGGCTGGAACTGAAGCTGACTGAGGAACTCTTTATAATAATTAAGTTACTTTCCAATTCTTATTGTGTGTTTCAGGAAAAAAATTCCAGGAATGGTTTCTTTTGATATGTTTTATTTCCCCAGGTCAATAGAATTTTCCACACAAGAACATCAGCGTTGCACACAAATCAGTTTTTTTGCTTTGGTGGCTTCTTAATTCTCAAGTTTCATGCATGCCTCAGAACTCTCCAAATTTTCTGTTAAGACATAAAATCAAATAATTTTACCTTCTAAAATGGTAAATTTTGTACTGAAATATAATATAAGAATGCCACAGAATACTATTTGAAAGTGATTTCAAATTTCTGTTAAAAAAAGGGATGTAATATATTGTATGTGTTTCCTTAACTTAGCTCAAGAAATGGACTTAATATTTGAAAGAAAAAGAATTTTATGGATTAAGACTAGACACTGGAAGTTAGTTGATCTGAAATATTTTTCCTTCAGTATTATGGCTAAGGCACTAATTTCTGTGACTGTTTCTCTTTTTACACAGTGGAAATCCTAATATTTGCCACAGACTGCCACATAGGAAAACAAAGAGTATATATAAGGTATTTGGGGAGAGGCAACGTTTATCTTCGTAAACAGTGTTACTTATCAGAAGAATCAGCTCTAGTGAACCTAAACAGGTAGACAGAGCAATTATATTCAGCTCTCAATGACTTTTCTGTAAGATACGTATACACAGTATTAAAAAAATTGTCCCAAATCGGGACCAGTGGGTTCAATGACCACTGGTGATATTTGTATTACTGCCTAAGAAAAGCAAGGAATTGAAAAGACACCTGAAAAATATTTCTACAATCCCAAGTCTTTGTAACAGTACAAGACTGAGGATGGCGGGGAGGGTCTTTAAAAGGTATTGAACAGGAGCTGAGCATGGCGCCTAGACTGGGGATGGTATTATAGGCCTGAAAAACTGCCCATGACACGTGCCCCAAGCTCATACATACCACATAAATAACTCTGCCAAGGATGCTAAAACACAAGGATGTGTCTAAACCAGAGCCCAATGCTATGTTCAAAGGCCTTCTCTTAAATGGTTGACTTAAGTCATAAAGAGACTAGAGAGCAGGATGAAAAACAGACCTATAGGGTTTCCCTGGTGGCACAGTGGTTGAGAGTCCGCCTGCCAATGCAGAGGACACGGGTTCGTGCCCCGGTCCGGGAAGATCCCACATGCCGCGGATGGGCTGGGTCCGTGAGCCATGGCCGCTGAGCCTGCGCGTCCGGAGCCTGTGCTCCGCAACGGAAGAGGCCAGAACAGTGAGAGGCCCGAACAGTGAGAGGCCCACGTACCGGAAAAAAATAAATAAATAAAATAAAAAACAGACCTGTATTCTTGGGCAGCTGAGAATGTGCATGTTTATGTAAAACGTACTTTTTAAAGAGGTATGAATTTGGAGGTCAGGATTAAGAGATCTAGTGTTTCCATTATCCAAGTAAAGCGAGTCTAGTTCATGACGTTTGAGAATCAATGTCAAGGAAGAAAGAGCACAGAGAACACTGGTCACCTCTGACTTTATCCACTAGTTTTGGCTTTTAAAAAAGGCCCAAATGCTTATTTTTAACTTGGAATCAAAAGAAAAATGTAGAGAAAGAAAGGAAAACAAGAGAGAAAGGAAGAAAAAAAAAGGAATAAAGGAAGGAAAGAAGGAAGGGAGAAAGAAAGGAAAGTTAAAATACCAGATGAATACTATTTATCCTCAGGAAAATATGCATTTCTTTCTCTCAATCCCTTATAATAGTTATAAAAGTCTTGACACACCATTTAGTATGTCCCCTAATGTTGTCCAGGGAATAATAACATTCATTCCAATCAATATCTTATTTGTTAAAAGTAGTTTTAAGAAATATTTAATGAAAAAGCTGAGATGTAAACAAAGAAAACTGAAAATTATTAATATATAACCACCTATCCCAGAAGGTAGGACTTACTCTCATTTCTCTTCCCTTCATTTTCAGTCCTCAAAATTTTCTGGAAAATGTTCTTTAGTTCATGCAAAGAATTTTGTATCAACTGTAACCTCATGGTTTCACTAGGGATTCCAAGAACAAAGTTTGAGCTCTGATTCCTATTGGTTTGTGTGTGTTAATCTAAGATCCAACAACTTTTTTCCTATATATTTTTGCACCCTATACATACACATTTATATTTTAAAAGGCACATCTGGGTGAAGCCAAGTGGGCTCCACGCCTCTTAACCCAACCTAGTGGGTCAGAGTGTTCAAACAAGGCAGTTGGGCAGTGACTTTGGCCCAACTGACTTTGGGCAAAAGTCAATTCAGCTGTTGACTTGGGTTGGGTTGGATTCTTGACCTAGAAAAACTTGTCTCTATCATTTAGGCACAAAAGAAAAACTTCAGTAGCTGAGATGCGAGAATGTTTTCTAAATAACCAGTTTTTGACTCAAGAATACTGGAAGAAAGCCCTAGAATCCTAGCAGAAAATATACACTAAAATATATTTTCAAAAATGAACAATTATGAATCTTTCTCTCTCTTTCTTTTTTTTGTATTTCTAAATCCTCTGGTCTCTGGCAATAATTCTGACTACCGAGTGGCAGAATTTTAACTACCCACAAGGAAGTGTAGTTACCAAGACTTCCAGGGAGATGTCAGTGATGTGGGGTCTCACCTGTAACATAGGCTGGGCCCTGGGAGTAGCGTCCAGGCAGCTCCTGAATGGGGTTTTTCAGTATCTCCAGGGACATAATTTCAAGTAACATAATTATTACTTGAAACTGAGGCCACAAAGGCTGCAACTGCTGGTGGTTAGAGCTGGTTTACTGAGCAAAAGTCCTTCAACGAGGATTCAATTCCTGGGAAATTGGGCCATACAAATAAATTCTGTTACTTTTCCCAAATCCATAAAGTTGAGTTTTTCCTTAGAGTTATAATTTTATATGTAAATTTGATATTGATTTATTGCACACACATACTTTTAAAAAAAATGCTTGTCTCTTGACCATCTCAGATGGGAAACCATAGTTTATGTGGTCTTTAGGGACAACCAGTATTCCTCACACTACATCATTTTTACTACCTATAAATTGTAGTTTGGATAGAGCTTATGGAGCTGAGAGGATCTGTCTGTAGCCATGACTTTTAATTATCTATTCCAAACGAAATTCTGCTTCTACTGTAAGAAAGTATCTGATTTTTATAATCCTTGAAACGAAAGTTTCCATATGTTAAAGAAACATATATAACAAGCTTATGTAAAATATGCAGATCTGTAGCTCTAGAATTTATCTCATTAATGAACTAAATATTACTTAGTGCCTAGATAAATGATTCTTTGAATATGATTTGTATTTGACAGTTTCCAGGGTTCACTTGAATGCATCATCTCACTGTACCCTCACTGCATCACTTCTCTTGTTGCGGCGCACGGGCTCTAGGTGAGCGGGCTTCAGTAGTTGTGGCTCGCGGGCTCAGTAGTTATGGCTCGCAGGCTCTAGAGCTCAGGCTCAGTAGTTGTGGCGCACAGGCTTAGTTGCTCCGTGGCATGTGGGATCTTCCTACACCAGGGCTCGAACCTGTGTCCCCTGCATTGGCAGGCGGATTCTTAACCACTGCGCCACCAGGGAAGCGAAGTGGTTAAGTGGTGTTACCTCCATTTTACAGAGTTGGAGACTGAGGCCTACAGATGTTTGATTATGGACCCTAACTCTCAGTTAATGCAGTTTTTGAGAAGTAAAGCAGTGTAAAACAGCCAAGACAGCTAACGAAACCCATTTTGGAGTGATTTTTCAATGCTTCTGTCCTGAAAAAAGTCTTTTCTTCTTTTACTAAATGTTATAAGACTATTAGTACAATTCAGGGAATTAAGGAAAAAAAAAAAAAAAAGAGCTCCTCCCAAAACAACCAAACAAGCAAACAAACCCTGAGGAGCAGCTGATAATAGCAAAGACCTTTTTGTCCAGAGGTGCCCACCGTACTCTATAAAATCAGCTGAATGAGCCCAGCTGTGTGGCGCATCCCTTTGATGAAATGGCCCCACGCTGTTTCTTGTTTTAATTCCCAGGTGTGTACATAAGATGCAAGATTTCCAAACTAGGCTATTCTTATTTGCGTCTCAACCCCTGAGAAAGTAAACTGTTTGTGGATCTTATTTCTCCTAAAATCTTTTGTCCTCTCTTAAACAGGAGTCAACAAACCGTATCCTTCAAGTTATTGGTTTAGTGCTGGATTTTCATTCTTATGAAATTTATTATGGTATAGCTAATCCCACCTGTTTGGATATTTTGCCCTCTTTTGAAAGTTTTCTCATACCCACCAAACATCCTTTTCTGCATTAGAAAGCTATCTGTATTTGTGGCATTTTCGAATATCGGGAACCAATGGCATCTAACAGATTTACCAACTGCAAATTCGATGGTTGTTTATTTCAGAGTTCAAGCAGAGTGGCAGCCAGGCTGCCGTCGTTAGTCTATAACTCAAAGGCAGTACTGGGAGTCAAGCCTGGAATGTCTTTGTCCTCTAATCATGTATTTTACGTCTCTCCGGGGAGTGGTGAGGAAGAATTGATGTGCCCTTTCAGCTCCCACACTATGTGTCTCATCTCCCAACTAGGCCTCTGTCCCCAGCTTTCTTCTTACTTAGCTCTACTTCTCATTTTTATTTTTGGGGCCACCATTCTTGGTTTGATTTTCAGCAAGCGGTGTGTGAGCAGTAGAATTTTTTTACTCTGGTCAGGGGAAATCGTGTCTGGAATCCTTGTCATTTCTAAGTTCCTAAAGCAATATCTCGCTAGTTAATTTAACAAATGTTAAGTTGCTAAGAGAGTAGATCTTAAAAGTCCTCACCACAACAAAAAAATTTTTTTCTAACTATGAATGGTGACAGATACTATTAAACTTTTCATGGTGATCATTTCGCAATGTGTACAAATAGTGAATCATTATGTTGTATACCTGAAACTAATATAACGTTATATGTCAATTATACCTCAATAAAAACTGTATGTCATTCAAAAAGACAAGCCTCAGAATGGGAGAAAAATATTTGCAGATGAAGCAATTGACAAGGGATTAATCTCCAAAATTTACAAGCAGCTCATGCAGCTCAATATCAAAAATCAAACAACCCAATCCAAAAATGGGCAGAAGACCTAAACAGACATTTCTCCAACGAAGTTATACAGATTGCCAACAAACACATGAAAGAATGCTCAACATCATTAATCATTAAAGAAATGCAAATCAAAACTACAATGTGATATCATCTCACACCGGTCAGAATGGCCATCATCAAAAAATCTACAAACAGTAAATGCTGGAGAGGGTGTGGAGAAAAGGGAACCCTCATACACTGTTGGTAGGAATGTAAATTGATACAGTCACTATGGAGAACAGTATGGAGGTTCCTTAAAAAACTAAAAATAGAACCACCATATGACCCAGCAATCCCACTACTTGGCATATACCCCGAGAAAACCATAATTCAAAAAGAGTCATGTACCACAATGTTCATTGCAGCTCTATTTACAATAGCCAGGACATCAAAGCAACCTAAGTGTCCATGGACAGATGAATGGATAAAGACGATGTGGCACATATATACAATAGAATATTACTCAACCATAAAAAGTAACAAAATTGAGTTATTTGTAGTGAGGTGGATGGATGTAGAGTCTGTCATACAGAGTGAAGTAAGTCAGAAAGAGAAAAACAAATACCGTATGCTAACACATATATATGGAATCTAAAAAAAAAAAAATGGTCATGAAGAACCTAGGGGCAAGACGGGAATAAAGAGGCAGACCTACTAGAGAATGGACTTGGGGACACGGGGAGTGGGAATGGTAAGCTGGGACGAAGTGAGAGAGTGGCATGGACATATATACACTACCAAATGTAAAACAGATAGCTAGTGGGAAGCAGCCGCATAGCACAGGGAGATCAGCTCGGTGCTTTGTGACCACCTAGAGGGGTGGGATAGGGAGGGTGGGAGGGAGGGAGATGCAGGAAGGAAGAGATATGGGAACATATGTATATGTATAACTGATTCACTTTGTTATAAAGCAGAAACTAACACACCATTGTAAAGCAATTATACTCCAATAAAAATGTTATAAAAATGTACATCATAAAGAAAACTGCTTCTCTAGTTAACATTTTCTAAGGTTTTTCCGTATAAGTAGCTATACAGAAATGCATTCAAGTGAAGTGAAAACATTTGCCTGTACAGATGAAAAATTAATTACTTTCAATCTTTTTCTATAAAAATCTGAAGAATACACTTTTCTATATTGGTAGTTTTCATTCAGAAATTAATTCAAAATAGACAATAAATTCATTTTATTTAAATGATTACTATAAGCAAATGATTATAATGTTTTTTAGAATTATCCTGTATGTACAGATAGACACACTTATTTATAGATAAAGAACTTTAGTTAAACTTTGCAGTACTGTTTATATGCTATATTGGCATTTGTGTATTAGGTTTTTTGATATTTGACATGAAAATTCCAAACTCTGGCATTCAATGCTAAGTTAAATATTATTCTTTTAAGGTTTACATATCTCAACTATGGTATTTATTTTATATGCTTTAGAGATAAGGTGATGTTTTGTATGCTTTTTAAATTTTATTTTTTAATTTACACAGAGTACAATTCACTTTTTTTGCTAGGTAGTTCCAAGAGTTTTGACAAATGAAAAGGCAAAATCATCACCATAATCAGGATACAGAAAAAGACCCTCACTCCAAAATTTCCCTGTGCTGTTCCGTGCAGGCAAAACTTCCTCCCACCATTCATGTTGACAACCACTGTTCTACAGTTTTCTGTCCCTATAGTTTTCTTTTCCGAAATGTCATGTAAATGGAATCATACAGTGTGCAACATTTTAAATGCAGCTCTTTTCACTTTAGTAGTTCTCAACTGAGAACAATTTTGCCTCCCACAGATGATATTTGAAGACATATTTGGTAGTAAAACCTGGGAGGAGTGGGGGGGGAGGGCTACACGCTCTAGCGGGTAGAGGCCAGGGATGTTGTGAAATGTCCTAGAACACAGGGTCCGCACCCACTACAAAGAAGTCTCTGGTCCAAAATGTCAGCGGTGCCAAGGCTGGGCAACGCTAACTTAGCGTAACGCATTTAAGATTCATTCCTATTGTTGCGTATATCAATAAGTAGTCCCTTGTTTTTTATTGCTGAGCAATATTCCCCTGTGTGAATGTGTCATAGTCTTTATCTATTTACCTGTTAAAGGACAGTTTGGTTGCTCCCAGTTATGCAGTTACGGAAGTTTTTGAGTGAACAAAACTACTAGGGGTAGGATTGCTTGGTTGTATGTAAGTGTATGTTTAACTTTATAAGAAATCCCACACGGTCTTCCAGAGTGTCTACACCAGTTCAGTTTGCATTCCCCCCAGCAACATGCGAACGTCCAGGTGTTCTGCATCTTTGGCACTGTTTGGTATTTTTCTTGTGTGTTTGAATTTAGTCATTTTACTAGGTGTTTAATGGTATCTCACTGTGGCTTTCAGTTTGTTTCGGTTAATTTTTCGAATTTTATAATCTAATGCACATATTCTGAGATTACAAAAGTAGTATTATGTAAATGAGGTGTTGAATAATTAGCACAAGGTTATTAATGCCTGTGGACCTTCACTCACTGTAGAGCTGCTGGTCCTTTTACAGCCTCTGTTGTAAGAGAGACCAGTTTTGCAACATTAGGATGTGCTGATCAACCAGGTCTTCGCAGGACATGCCTGGCCCAGGAGAAGGCAGAAGCCATCCCCTTTTTACATATAACTAAGGGATTATCTATCTGCGTGGACACCTTCCTCAGAGTTCACTGGGAAGGGATAAAGTGAATTCCACAGAAGCAGCACCTGAGTGCAACACAGCAAGACTGCTTTCTTGGATACAAGTGTTTGTAAAACATTTCCCTCTACTGGCTGGCTGCTGAAAGTACTCCTAAGAAATCAGAGGAAACAACTCGCTACCTGCTCTCAAAATCTGCTTTTATTCTCACCTCTAACAACTGATTATTAAATGCTTTCTTGCATGTTTTCCTTCTTTTAAAATATCCCTTTGATCAAGTATTAAATTGATCCCCCTATTTCCCTCAATTAGTTGTGACAGGAGTATCGATGCAAAGAGGATGCTGTGATTTCATTTACAACGAACTTGAAATTTGCCCTCAGCAATAAGCAGCTGTAGCCCTGAATCATCCCATCAGGCTCCTGGCTTCCAGGTGGAAGGAACAGAGAGGGTGACCCCAGTCCCGCAGCGGCCATGCATTCTTAACCTGGGATATGAATCATAAGAGCGCAAGGCTCATGGTGTCCAATGGGAACATAAAAATTGCAGGAAATACCACTATGTGTAAAAACAGTGACTCTACAGACTGGCCAGCAATCTCCAGTGGTCTCTTGCTAATAGGGGCTTTCCTCACTTTTATGAAGTGAACGTAGAGGAGCCCAGTTCGGGATCCACACATTCTGGCATTTTACTCCCAACAATTTAACTGGAAACCTCGGTGCCTGTGGCCTTCGGCACCCGCAGTATCACGATGTGATATTAGTTCAGCACATCCAGAAGTTCAACCACACAGCACGAGTGAACCTGGGGTGACCAAAACACCAACCCAACTCGAATTCCTAGAGAATCGGAAGTGAGCCCACACTGTCCTCACTGACATTCTTTAAGAGCCCACTGTTATCCTAATGCTCAACTTCCCTGGGACCAAAAGACATTTAATCTACATTCCAATTTCGGTAACTTCTTTTCAAACTTAGGTCATTGCGAACAAGGCTTTAAGGGAGTCAAGAAGCCCTCACTTGAAAATGATATAGTTGGTACTCTGGCTTCCCACTGGTACCATCCATTCTCAATACTATTGATATTTTTACATTTTCTCAGGGTGGGAGGCTACTTTTTTTTTTTTTTTTTTTTTTTTTTTTGCGTTACGCGGGCCTCTCACTGTTTTGGCCTCTCCCGTTGCGGAGCACAGGCTCCGGAGGCGCAGGCTCAGCGGCCATGGCTCACGGGCCCAGCCGCTCCGCGGCATGTGGGATCTTCCCGGACCGGGGCACGCACCCACGTCCCCTGCATCGGCAGGCGGACTCTCAACCACTGCGCTACCAGGGAAGCCCGGGAGGCTACTTTTTAGTCACAGAAAGCTCAGAGTAAACAGTGGTGGATGGCCTTTGCTCATGGAATTGAGGTGTAAGTGTTAATTTGGCAACTCGCCCTCACAGAGCTAGCTGTGCTGCCCTCAGCCTCACAGATGGTTCTGAATGAATCCCACCTTCCACACGCATGTCTGCATGCCCTGTGCTGATTAACAACGCGAACTGCAGTCATGCACCAGACCAAGACCCTGTCTCTTCCCAGCTGGGGCCCTGGGCACGTTGCTCCCGGGAGTTTCCTGTCCTCGTCTCTCAAGCAGAGATGATGGTCCGTTTTTACAACGTGGTCATGAGTCTCGAACAAGGACTAAACATGTCAAGGGCTTGGCATGAAGTAAGCACTCAAAATCATGTTATTTGCTCTATAGATATCATCAATGCTTGCAAATGCGTTATTTTACAGACAACTCAACTTGTGTACAAAGGGGAATAACCTTGTATCAAGTCAAAGTACATGGGTAAACTCTGCACGCTCCATACTCTGTTGTTGCCTCACTGCTTCCGATGCTGTAAGGATCGTATCTTCTGGCTACTTGTTGACTCTCATTTGTGAGCCAGGTCTAGGAAAAAATGTAGGAATTTTCTTAAATGATAAATGTATTGTACTCGGTGCTGTTTGATTAGCGTGGAATAATTGTGGGGTGATTTTCCTTTACAAACAGATATCTTCAAATCAACCCTTCTTGATTGGCAGATCCATGAAACCGGCAGAGCAATTTGTTCTAAGATGAGAAATCTATTCACTTTATGCTCATCGGATCTCATGGTTTTTGAAATTATTCTTTTTCATTTCTATTTTTCAACGACATTTCTTTCAAAGTCCCAGTGGTGCTGAGCGGAAACGCATCCGGTGACCCTTCCTTGCCCAGGCTACTTCTTGCCAGGCTACCTCTTAAAAATGCATACCTAATCACGTGCCCCCACCCCTACCCGCCCAGTTTAAAATCATTAACTGCTGTCCCTTTGCTCCTGGGGTAAAATCAGAGATCCTGAACTTGGCCTCCAGTGCCCTGACCTCCTTTGTCCCAGCCACCCTGCCTGACCCTCTGTCATCAAACCACACTAGACGTCCAGGTAGTTCTTTGTGTCCCTTTCCATTGAACGGCCTGCCCATTCAGTGACCCCAGAGACAGAATGTGGCTCTCTTTCCTCCTCCCCCCCTTGCCTTACGCTAAACTCCGTCAACCTTCAGCTTATATGTCATTTGTCCAGAGATGTTTTTCTGGCTCTCCTCTGTGTAGTCAAATTTCCGTATTGTATACACACTTCGCCGCTTTGTATTTCTCCCTAGCATTTATCATAGCTGTAACAAAATAGGTAGTGTTTAGATATTCACGCAACACTGTGTACGTAAGCTTTATGACGGCAATTTCATTGATTGAAAGAGTCAACATCCGCCCAAACCAAACATTAGTTTAGTGAACGCAGACTAAACTTTCAATGAATATTTGTCAAATGCACGATTGAATGGCATATTCAGTACCACACCGTCAATGTCTAGTATATAGCAGATGCTCAGCAAACATTTGTTCAATGAATAAATGAAAATTTTGTCTGTTCAGAAGGAAAAGGGGAGCTACCGCAGTGTGGAGAGAGTTACAGGGGATTACAGTGAAAGGATCTTCTGCCTGAGAGCCAGAGATCCTATCTGCGTGACCATCAGTTCACAGGGCTTTCTGGGTGGAGACTTCTGCTTACCTGGGAGTGTACAGGTCACTGCACTTGTGTCAGGGCATACGGTCTGCCGCCATATGGCTGGCTGTGTAACTTCAGGAAGTCACGTGTCTCCATTTCCTACATAAGGAAGGACACAGGGCTCTTCCTGCCTCCCTACCCAATGTGACAGGTTTATGCGAGTCCGGTGAAAAATGTGAGAGTACTTTGTAAACTCCAAACAGCTCTAGATGTTTGCGTACTGAACTGTGAAAGCATTTAGAACATGCTAGGAGGAAAATCGTTAACAGTCAATCAGTTCAGAAGGGTGTAAAGCCCCTCCTCCCAATTCCTCCGTCCAGAGTTACCCACTCTTGCCACTTTCTGTGTGTTCCTGTCCTTGTCAATACGGTCAATAGACTGATTCATCTGTATATACATACAGATAAACATATATATATATATATATATATATATACTTATAAACACACACACAAATACCTATGTAAACCTAAAAGCACGAACCAGATCTCATCCCGTTCAGCAGTGTTCTGCTCCACTTACTGCATTGTGGGCTTTTCAGCGACAGTGCACGTGGAGGTTTCCCAGCCACTGCATAGTAATCCCCCTGTGTGCCCCTGCTATGACTTGTCACTTCCATATTGGTGGATGTCTGGCTTGTTTCCATTTTCACCACTGTAAACAGGGCTTCAACAAACATCCTTGTCCAATTTGATTTCTTACCTTCTCTGCTTAAAATGACTGAATTGTTTCCTCTCTTTACACTCTGCACTTATAGCTCATGCCACGTGACAGAAGCCTGGTGCTCATTTATGGTATAGCTGTAGAACCAAAGTTGTCTTTGTCATGTTACCTCTAGCTTTGGGGCAGCTTCAGAGCTACCTCTGGTGTAGCCTACCTGCTCAGGCAAAGTCAGGCTGTTTACTGCTTGTGAATTTCCACATCTATCTTTTTGCCTCTACCGCTTAAATGGTGCTGCCTTTACCACCCTGCTTAAACACATTTCCTGAATTCTCTCTTTATGATTTTCCATATGTTTTTTCTTCCCCCAAGAAACAGCCCCAAATCCACCTCCTCTCAAAAGTCTGTGTAGGCTAATTCCATGACAGTTTTCTGATGCCTTAAATGTTCTTGGTATTTTTTAAAACAAGCATTTATTGAGTGTCCATCTCACTGCACTGGAAATGCATGTGGACATGAGTACCTTGTAAGATTTCTTCAGCTATTCCTTGTCTATAAACTGCCACATCTAAGTTAACGACGGATAACAAGGGTGCCATAGTCTGCCCTTCAGAGCTCTACTGGCAAATTCTATCAGCATCTAAAATTTTGCCTTTGCTACATCTAGGTGCATGGGGCTCTCTGTGAGACGGCATGCTATGGCCAAAGTGGGATGAAATGAAAAAGAAAGAGGAGTTTCTTAGCATCAGATCAGTACGAAAAGATTATGTGTTCACTGCAATGTGCAGGAATTTTGCCTCATGAGTATCTGAAAAGCTTGTGGTCAGGGCAGCGAGGTGTCTGATCAACAGTGACATACACGGGTCCAGCTGTCCAGGGGAGTAACTATGGAGGCCTTTAGAGGCTGGGTAAGAGTTGACTGGGCTGGAGCCGTGACTGGGCTGTAACCACTGCTCTTTGTGAACGCTGTTTTGATCTATTCAATGTTCCTCTACAGACGCAGCCACCTAAATTCTAGAATTCAAAAATGTACTGGGGGGCTTCCCTGGTGGCGCAGTGGTTGAGAGTCCACCTGCCAATGCAGGGGACGCGGGTTCGTGCCCCGGTCCGGGAAGATCCCACGCGCCACGGAGCGGCTGGGCCCGTGAGCCGTGGCCGCTGAGCCTGCGTGTCCGGAGCCTGTGCTCTGCAGCGGGAGAGGCCACAGAAGTGAGAGGCCCGCGTACCGCAAAAAAAAAAAAGAAAGGTCATGTCTGCTACAGATCTCCAAAACAAAAAACCACAATGAGAACAAAATCAGAATAGCTTATAAGTCACTATAGAAAAGTGTCTTACTTCAACATAATTCTGCTTCTGTGGAGCAAATAGACAGCATGTATAGGAGAAATGCCAAAAGAGTATTCTATTAACAACAGCAAAGCATCAACCTAGCAGATAGCGGTCTCCCTAACTGCAGCAGGCTGGTAGTTACAGAGTCACGAACAGGTTCACCCTGCAGACAGCAGATTACAGACACAAACCAAACAACAGTCAGGACAACACCAGCATAATAATAAAATAATGGAAGCAGCAGCTACGATTTCATTCTTAAAATAAAGAGGTAGTGCTTGTTTGAAATGTTTCATCATATTTTAATTTTCACAGCAGCCTTGTGTGGGCGATTACTATTATATAGATGAAGTGAGCCTTGATGCATTTATGCAGTTTGCTCAAGTCACACTGTGAGCGAGTAGCAGGGACAGGAGTCCATCCATCCCTCTCTAACACGTAGATTCTAACCATTGTTTTCTACTGACCCTCCATCCAGTCTCTTTGGATGTAAGGGTGGGAAGGATCCATCATAGGGCTTTTAGCTCACGTTGACACAGCTGGATAACAGCAACTGAAATAGCTGAAGGAATTCTTAACAAAGTTTTTGAATCTTACTAAAGGGTTTCAACATAATTTAAAATCTTTCTTAATGAGGAGTATGGCTCACCAGCCTTGGGCTCAATTTCTCTCTCTCAAGCTCCCTGTATCACGGGTGGAGTCACCAAGGCTCTCACCTGGCAGCTCCCACAGGGTCTGGCATGGGGAGGGAGTAGTCGGGGGGGTTGGAAGCCCCTGTTTGTCAGGAGGCTGGACACACCTTTGATGAAGGATCATTACCTACCCAGGATATCCTTAACATTCCCTGAGGGGTCACTTACATTTTATCACTTCCTATTGGTCATTAGAGCGGACAGCTTTCAAAGACAGGGCCTGGTGCAGGTGGACAATATAATCCGGGCAGGAAATAGCTGCATCACACCGTGCTCTTCTCTAAAGGTATAAGGAGGTCGTCACACTTAGCTCTTCTAAACTTATGCCCCAGCTTCACAGTGTTCAATTTGAAAACTAAGGGGTGATAAAATGGGTGGAAAATGATGCTTCGTAATTCAAGGAGATAAAAGGAAGCAGTTGTCTGGGTGATACACAACGTGGAAATCCACAAACGCTTCATACCTGACTTTGGCGTGCATTAATAATTTCTTCTGTCCAGCAGACATACCCCTCCTAGTTATGTTTTATTTGACTGAGGTTAAAATGTATTTTCCATTCATGGATATATCCAACCTGAACATTATAGAAGGGTGATCCAACGTACATCAAGCGCTCGGAGAGCCTCTCTCTATTGAGTTGTGTTTTCTGAGGTCATCTGTGCTGCGTTATCACTGAGTTCTCAAGAAGGAGGTTTATAAATATTTCAGAGGCTGTCTCTGTACACAAACCAGCTTCATCATGGCAGCTCTGTGGATTCACCCGTTCACGGGACAGGACCCTGCTTACAAACAACCTTCCAAGGGGTATTCTGTGGGGATTTTAGATAGAGTACCATAGAAATAGCTACTTCATAAGTTTAATATGAGGATTAAATGATGACTAGACATAAAATAATATGAGCTATCAGTAGTAGCAGTAGGAAAAGCTAGAGAATGAGTCAGAAAGATGATGTATTATGCTAATAATATTTGGTACTCAAGTTGAGCCTGTCTAAAGAAATCAGCTGTAGGTATTTATTAATTCATTCCGTCATGAATTATTGAGAACCACCTATGTCCCAGGCAGTGTTGTAAGTGCTGGAATGAAGCAGTGACTAAGACAGACCCAACCTCTGCCTTATGGAGCCAATATTCCAAGGGACACACAAAGTGGCTTTTCTTACTCTCTTTAAAACATGCTTTTGGTGGTTTACGATCTTATTTTTTTTTCTATAAAAAATCCATATAGAAATAAAGAATTTTATTTTGATGTGAACAAGAATTACTATTTTTTACTTTTCTCTACCTATTTCATCTCTCCTGGAAGTCTCTAAAGTTTAAGGGCAAGACTGGAGATTGGTTGATTTTTTATTCTCATTCCATGCCTAGTAGTGTCCTTTTGTAAATAACATGAAATAAATATACTTTTTCTGAATAGCCAACCAATTTCAGAAACAAATTACGGAAATCTCTCTCATTATTTTGTACTTCCGTTTCCTATACACGCAAACATAATGAATTTTTCCAGGCACCACAGGCTTGGTTTAATGGTTTTCACCTTTTAGACACTGAAATCTCTCCACAGAGAATCAGAACTAGCTCTGAGTTTTAATCTACTTATGCTGGGTGTCACAGAAGGGGAAAGGATGGGCATGTGGCATTACTCCCTGCAGGGCAAAGCCTGCCTCACATATACACGAGAGCGGATTCATCTTGCTTGGCCACGTGATCCAGGGACTGGGGAACAGTTCTCAGGGCCAGGCTAGGGAGATACAAGGTGATAAAGATAAGCGCTATATGAATGATACATAAACGATGTGCTATGAAATTCCCCAGGAAGAGAGCTCATTTGGGGTTACAGTGAAAACAGAAGAAAGGAAAGGAATTTAGGCTTGAAGAATAAGATTCCGGCAGAAGAGAAGGAGGAGGACATTATTAGTAGGTAAGTGGAAACCTCCCACTTGGAAGAATACGGAGAGCCTTGGGAATTTTTACTGTATGCTCTAGGCAATGGTAAGTGAGCGAAGGTTTCTGCCTGGGAGATTGACATGTAGCTTGTGAAAATGGTCTTCCCTGCTAAACTTGATGCTATTGCCTGAATTTAGAATTGAGAAATGATTAGAATTTAATGGAATATGATAGAACTTAATTGGAATTTAATAGGTCACATAGTCTATTAGGTGGATTGCCATCAGCATTAAAAAAAAGAAAAATAGAATAGAATACAAGGTATTAAAATATATTGCCTGTAGTGAGGCTAAGTATATTTTTATGAAACTTTCACTTTTGCCCATGTGGGTAAGTGGGTGCGTAGGGAATCTGGAAGTGGATTTCAGCCAAAAAAGCTCAAAACCGGGCTTCCCTGGTGGCGCAGTGGTTGGGAGTCCGCCTGCCGATGCAGGGGACACGGGTTCGTCCCCCGGTCCGGGAAGATCCCACATGCCGCGGAGCGGCTGGGCCCGTGAGCCATGGCCGCTGAGCCTGCGCGTCCGAAGCCTGTGCTCCGCAACGGGAGAGGCCACAACAGTGAGAGGCCCGCGTACCGCAAAAAAAAAAAAAAAAAAAGAAAAGTTCAAAATCACCGAGGTAGAGTCGCTCATGAGATTCTTTACTAGAGAGCTCTTGTTTCTTTCTTCCATACCAGAAATAGTTGTATTCCAACTAGCAACTATAGTATTCTATTTTTATCATATACATATCAGATTATCCTATAAGGAAGAAGATTGTGCGTTGACACAGACAATAACGGAGAAAGCAATGATACTGATTTTACTCAGTCTATTGCGATAGGGAGAGTGCCCCAGATCTGAGATCATGGAGCCTCAGCAGCTGGTTTCTCCTTAGCTTCACAGGGAGGAGTGGAGACGCCCCAGGTGGGATGCTTTACCCTATGCATTGTTCTCTCATCAAGGGAAGTCTCCATCAGTTAGCTGTGCAGGAAAAGTTTATCTCTGTGTCTAGTTGATTTCAGGAGGGACAAACAGTTCTAATCTCAGCTAAGCCATCCGTGAGACAAAGAACAAGGAGCTGTCTGTCTTTGCCAGCATGTGCAGGTAAAAGGGGAAAGGTCCGTGTTTGTCCCTGCCATAGGTAAACAACGGGGTCCTCAAGAGTCTCTGGGGGTCACGAGAAAGAATGGCCAGTGAGTCTTTCTGACATAGTATGGGAAAGGTTGGTCTTTGCGGTCAGCCATTTCCTGGAACACAAGAGTGAGGGGATTTTGGAAAACAAGCTTGGGGAATTTCCTACCTAAGAGCTCAGGTAAACTTCAACATTGTCAGTTTTCTCCTCTGGATTGGCTTTAAAGAAAGCACAGGACCAAATTTCTCACCCACTTCCTACAGATGGGTAGAGCGTGAATCCAACTAATTTCTTGGGTGATAATTGATGGTGTTTAACGCTGCTGAGTGCATAATTCTGTAACAGGAAACTTCTTTTTAATCTGAGAGTAATTAATACTGAAAGTGATCATTTAACGTGGATCTCCTTTCAGGGCAAAATTTAATAGAAGACAGAAAAAGTAATTTGAATGGACATTTACCTTGAAAATCACATTTAAAATAATAAAAATAAATTTGCTGAATCACTTATTTAATAAAAGGCAATTTATAATTGCAGCTGTAAGCTAATTTTAGCACAAAGAATGGATGAGGCATTGATTTGAAGCCATAGCTTCATACAACACACTTTACTTGTGATTTTCATAGCACGATTTTATGGAAGATACCATCTGCAAGAAATATTCAAGACTTCTTCAATTTTCTGAGACATCTCAGTCTTTTAATGTTCACTTTATTCCTTTTTGAAGTTTCTGTGTATCCTCTTCTACATTTGGTGGGCAGTCTAACTCTATTAAATGTTCATTTGTTAATGGAGTCCTTACCGTTCCCTGACATCAGGTTTTTATCTTTTCCATGTGATGTCATCTTGTAGTTGATTGGTATTGGATATGTTGTATTGCTGGATATTTAAAACAAATATGTTGACTCAGTGTGTGGACTGACTGAGTAAACATTTTCTGGGTTCTGCAGTCAATATTTTCCTTTAGTTTAGGATGAACCTCGTTGTTCTATTAAATTCCTAGTGTTGAAGACTTCGCAACAAATCTCCAACAGCAGCCACCCCTCTGCATTTTCGTGCTTTAGTTCATGTAATTCTCACTTCAACTCTATGAGGCAGGTGTCATTACTATACCTAGTCCATGAAAAATGAAGGCTTTGGGAATTTGTGTAATTTTCCCTAAATCCCACAGTCACCAATGGCTGAGCCAGGACATGAACGCAGGAATCTTAATAACACAGTTTGTACTCTTTGCTGAAACGAGATGCTAGCCTTCTCCTCACCAAGACTACCCACTTTCCATTTTTCCTACTTTTATTTTTCCCTGTGCCTGGATTTCTTTATCTACTTATTGGAAATTTAGTTTTATCTTGTTATATATTTTTAGCCAATTTAAATTCTTTGTAGGAAAAAGGAGAGGTGTATGCATTTTTAAAAGAGCAAATAACTTTTTCAAGGGAATCTGGAGACAAAGTGCACAAGGTTCTGGATTCTGTGAACTAGAGCCTCACTTGGGATCTTCACTCGCTAGCTGAGTGGCCTGAGGTCAAGGTTAGAGCTCCAACGTCCTCACTTGTAAACAGTGAAGTTATTATTACATCTCTCATAAGGTTATTTTAAGATTAAACACAATAATACATCTAAAGTGCTTGACATCTTGTCTTTTACATGGGAGACACCTAATAAACATTTCTATCATCATTGTTTTTATGCTGACAGGGAGACAGGTCTTCCAGGAAACAGTGTCCTGGGCTGGGAAAAAGCAGCCCTACTTCATTATGTAACATTTATGAGATGAGACAACCATTATTTTTTTCAAGTTGAGTGGATTCTTAGAACTTCTTTGGAGAGGCACCATCTAAGTTAATTCTGTAATGATCAAGTTACAAATATTTTATTAATTTGAAGATAGACAAGACGGCACTGATGTAAGCACCTATGACTCTCAAAGGAGAGAAAGACGATCCTGGGATCACTAATTCTGGGTGCTCATGTAATTCTAGAACCTGTTGGTGTGATTAGAAAGTCCACAGGGGGGCTTCCCTGGTGGCGCAGTGGTTAAGAATCCACCTGCCAATGCAGGGGACATGGGTTTGAGCCCTCGTTTGGGAAGATCCCACATGCCGCGGAGCAACTAAGCCCATGTGCCACAACTACTGAAGCCTATACGCCTAGAGCCCGTGCTCTGCAACAAGAGAAGCCACCACAATGAGAAGCCCGCGCACTGCAATGAAGAGCAGCCCCTGCTCGCCGCAACTAGAGAAAGCCCGCGTGCAGCAACAAAGACCCAGCACAGCCAAATAAATAAATAAATAAAAGAAAGTCCACATGGGATCATGCTTTTGATCACGCTGGTGGTAGGTGAAGCTTCCTGCCGTCAAGATTTCTGTTGGGCTACATGTTTTACTGCGGTGACTGATTTCTGTTCTAATTTGGACTCATATTTGCAAACAAGCACTATATGTTATGTTTCAACTTTAAATTTTAAAATAGATCATATGGTCCAGAGCAGAAGCAATGTTCTTAAGTACCTCTGAAAGGTCAAAGGTAGATGATCTATGTAAATTCAGTTAGGGATCAAAATGGCCGGACTTCTTCCAGTGAGAAGAACTGAACTGACAGTCATTGAAAATCTTTCTCTGGAGACTTCTTACAGTAACAGGGGAAAATGTGGGTTCTTGGTCAGTTTCTCAATAAATACAATTTTCTGAAATATCTCAGGGCTTTGTCATACCTTATACCCTCTTTTAACGAAGAAAGTTGTCTTAACTGTTCCCTTATAAAAAGGCACAGAGTAAGAGAATTGAGAATGTTAATTACAAATGAGATAGTGGATTTACAAACTATTAAGAGCTGCAGAAACCTTGCAATACTAAAATATTCTGATTTTTCAAGACTCTCATAACCAATAAGGACCTACTGTGTAGCACAGGGAACTGTACTCAATATTTTATAATAACCTATAATGGAAGAGAATCTGAAGAAGAATATATATATATGAATCACTGTGCTGTACACCTAAAACTAACACAACATTGTAAATCTATACTTCAGTTTAAAATGATTAATTAATTAATCTAATTAAATACAATTTTTTTCCTAAAAAACTAAGAATAACTCTCAATGACTTTCAACTCTTCTAAACTATAAAACATTTTCTTAAACCTTAATCCACCCACTCCTGACACGTTAGGACCTGAGGCAAGACTGCGCTGGAGGCTGAGGCCCTGCCCTCCAGCTCTGGGTCTGCCCTGTGCCCTGTAGGGCCTTGCTTACGGGACGGAACATGGACGCCCAACCATGTAGCCAAGCTCCCGCTTCCCCTGCTGCACACAGATGAGCTTGGCCCCCTGGGGCCTGCAACTGTCACATCTGTGGCTGGGCTAGTCTTCTAGACCATGGTCGTCACCTGGAAGCTTGTTAGAAATGCAGAATCTCAGGTCCCACCCAGACGTACTGAACAGTAGTCTACTTTTTCATAAAATCTCTAGGTGTCTTATGTGCAAGTTAGAGCTCGAGAGCCTTTGCTCTCACGTGGGAGGCTGAGGTCAGAGGCACCCATCTCTTAAGTTTAAGAGCCTCCCTGTTAAAATGCTTTGTTCGTCTTTTGACCTCTGAAGGACTTGAGAAGATTCTCGCCAATGATCAGTTCTGTTCAATTCCTTGTTGGACTTAAGGTCCATTCCAAACTATAGTTGATTTTTCATCTCATACATTTAATTTTTTTCGGTCAGGTAATTTTCCTTAAGCTGTTTTCTTAGTTGGAATGCACCCCACCCACCCTACTCTGTCAATATCACCTGCATCAGGGTGGCCACCTCTTCCGTGAAGCCCACCGCAGTACCCCTGAGGAAGAGCTTCCGTTCTGACCCCATCCTCCTTAGTTAAAAACTCTGGTAGCCCATTCACTGGGTCTGCTCTGGTTATACAATTGAATCCTCCACGAGACTATCAGCTAGCTCCCTGACATAGGAGCTGAGTCCCATTCAGATTTAGATTCTCCATTACCCATAGCTGAGTCTATTAGATTTTAAATAAACACGTGGAATTAAATCTGCCTCTCTTACGTTTATTTTTGTGGCTTCTGCAATTCTCTGCTTGTGCCAGAAAGGATATTAAAATAGTCCTGCAATTTTAATGAAGGTAGATTTTACTCCTGGGTCTTATCACGTTTAGGAAAGTGTATACATTTTGTACTTTCATGCAAAATTGTGCTTGGCACCGACCTGGTGGTCACGAAGGGAAGCAAGGCTGTTCTTCGATGAGAATTCTTGGGCAGCTGGTTCTAGTTCTGTTAGTTAACAGTATTCAAATGGAGGAATTGCTGTAGCTTGGAAAGTAAACCTCAGATATAGGAGGAGTAGAGCTGAAGAAAAAGGAACTTGTGAAAAACGGAATACAGAAGTGTAAAGGAAAGGTAAATTTCTATGACTGGCCCCATCTTCTGGCTCTCCGTGTCCATGGGTTATAACTGGGGAGTCACGGGGGTGTAGAGAGGGGGCAGGAACTTGGAACTGGGAGTCTGTGCTCTAGTTTTGGCTCTTCTGCTAATTAACTGAGCACCTGAGAAACTCACTAAACATTTGTGGGTCTCTGTCGTCACATCTGAAATATGAATAGTTGGTCAATGCTTCTTAACCAGAGAAGAAAGCTAGAAAAATGGGGGGTAGGGGGTCTTGTTTAAAGACACGTGGCCAGGTGGGACACCCAGAAATGCGTATTTGCTGGGTTTGTGATGGGCCCCAAGCATGAGGTGCCTTTCTGATATTCATTTCTGGTTAAGCATCAGTAAATTGGATGCTCTCTTAACATTCCTTCTAGCTCAAATATTCCCCGATTTAATGACTACCAGCCCCGTAGTGAATGCATGGTTAGGAGTCTACGTGTCTGGCAGACACTGCTGGTTGTACCCCTCTTCCTTTAGGAGCAAAACCCCAAGTTTTTGCTCCGCACATGCCTTCCAGAATAGCTATTACATTTCCCAGCTTTCCTTTGGGTATGTCCATGGACTAAGTTCTGGCCAAAGGGAAGTGGTAAGTGCAGATTCTGGGAGCGCTCTTAAAAGACGGAGGTGTGCCTCTTGCTTCTTCTTGCTGACTGGCCTGCATAGATGATAGTGGAAGATGGGCCAGCTGGACATGGGAGCCGCCACAGGAGATGGGAGGGAACCAGGACAGTGTGGGCTGGGTCCAGGACACCAGGGAGTCGTGTCAGGCGGGAACTTACTACCCCCAGGCTTCCTTTATGTGTGAGAGAAAGACATTATTATCTAGTTAAAGTAACTGCAGTTTTGGTCTTACTCTTTCTTTCAGCCAAACCCATTTTAAACTAAAACAATATGGAGCATGAAAAAGACCTTGTGGACTCCAGTTATGCTTCCCAATCTTCATGTCGGCATGAATTGGAATGTCTATTTACTGTGGCTTCTTGTTTTCTACTTCTGTAAGTGCAGTATGTTTATAAGACAGAGAATAATATTGTCTTTTACAGAGAGCACTTCTTTCACAGCCAAAAATTGATGGAGAGGTATCACAATTTTAGGAAACACAGTTTTCTTTTTATGATTTTATCTTATTCTCTACAAATATATATTATTTCCTTGGCATATGCCATATATATATATAAAATTTTTGCCCTCAAAAATGGTCAGTCACCATTAATTTTGTGTGAAATTTGGTAGGACCTGAACTACAGTGAAGAACTATTTAAATTACATATTATTGCTAATAATTGTCATTATTGGCAATGAGCAAACATGTGGTGTTGAGTTTTTTAAACGCTTCTACATTTTTTTTGAAAGTTTGGGCTTTGTCAAGAGCTCATTAGGAAAAACCCTTTAATTCTTTTCCTTCCCATTTGTAGTTGAACAAAAACGCACACCCACACACACCATATATGTATACGATAATGGAATTTGTTTCTTGTGAATTTGCATTTAGCCTGTGAAAATTACCTTTAACGACTTTGAAAGATATTGTGCTTTTTGCACATTTTAAGTTTCTGATGGGGGACAGGGATGAGGGGCAGGGATGGGAGGATGGTGTGCAAAATTCTGGGATTAAAAGTCATGTGAATAATCGTTTCCATTTCCAAACCTTTCTTAATAAATAATGGTAAAATGCCACAGTAGATATTTCAGGCTATTTAATAAAACTCTCTTTCTCTCTCTCTCTCTCTCTCTCCTCTCTCATACACACACACATCACACCCCACAACAAACTCATTCTCACATACAGAATAGAAACTAAACCAAACCAAACCATAGAGAAAGATGATTGGGTGGGGAAAGGAAACGGGGACTATTATGAAGAGCTCTCTCTGTTTACCTTCATTCCTCTCATCCGGGTTCGTGTAGATGGAAGCCAGAGTAAAGAAGGAAAAGATAACAAAAGCCAATAAAATGAATGCCATTTCCAGGTTGGTAAACGGAAGCTCCATGAAAGACCACAAACTTCTTCGCCTGCAATGGAAAGCAAACACTGGCTTAGTATACTCTGGTCCAGGAGAACTTCTTGAGTAATTACTTATTGTAGAATGAGATTTACTAAGACTTTTTAAAGATACTTCTGTGCACCTGGAACAATACACTTGGCACTAGCAGAAATGGAGGGTGCTCTCATTTTTTGAAATTTGACATCAGTATTGGTGTAATTGAACTTAGACTTTGCTGTGTAGACTGGAGGAGAACATGGGAGTCTGAATGGCAGAGTCAATTTATGTTTTATGAGTTTTTTGGACAAAACCCTGGGAGTAAAGATAGAGTATATTTCATATCATGAAGGAAAAAATAATGTTGGTTTCTATCTCACTGACCACACCCAGGTTCAGAGTAGTGTTCTTGTGCCTGAAGTTACCCAGCGTTTGCCAACCAGGTGATAAATCTACAATTGAAGCAATTTTTAGTGAAGAAACCATAGTCTTCAGAGTAGCTGGATCAAACTCAACCCAAATAAAGATAAATGTGTTAACAATTAGGAAACAATAAATGTGTTAACAATTAGATAAATGTGTTAACAATTAGGAAAGGCTTCAGGGAGAAATCTGGACCTTAAGCTTGGCACTAAAGGAACCCCAGTTTTCAGTAGAGGAGAGAGGCAAAGTCAACCCAGAGAGAAAGGAGTAATTCATTCAACACGTGCCTTTTGAGCTTGGCATTATGTTAATCTGTGTGGTGACTGTGGTGTGTTCCAAGGAGAAAGAGCAAGATAAACTCAAAGGGCCAATACTGCCAGAACAAAGACTTACAGCACTCCTATCACTCTGTCACAATGTGACCATTGCAATGTCCCAGAGCCCTCCCAAGCAGCGTGCCCTGTCCCTTTCCTATCCCACATAAGGAAGGGTATCGGCCCCATTTTTCTCCCGCTCAGCACACCGAAAGTATACCTACTTTGCCCAGTCAGCAGATGACTTGCAGGTTCCCTATAAAAACAGACAAGCAACCCATGCTCATTGTCAACGTTCCCTGGCTACCAGGAAGTCAGCCCGCTCTTCTTGTAGGGACCCTTCTCTCTAATAAAGCTCTATCTTCCTTACTTTCTGCCTCGTGTCTGGAAATGCTTTTCCAACCCATGCTTGGCCCACGACGGTGAAGTGAGGTGATGTGAGGAGAGAGCTGCAGGAGTAGGACACAGGTGAGATGTAATTAGCATTAAAAGGGCCACGCACTGTTTTAGGAGCATGTCTCTTCATGCTAACTCTATAAGGTAGATCCTATTATTGTCTCCATTTCATAAGTGAGGGCACTGAAGTACCAAGACAAGTAAAGCAACTTATCTTAGACCATAAAAGTAGGCAGAGGTAGACTATCAAGTCTGACAGCCTTGTTCCAGAATCTTCACCCTTTATCAATGTACTATACTGGCACTCACCCCACCAACTAAAGAAGCAAGCTAACGAAACCCACCCTTATTCCTTTCTCTCTGGGTTGACTTTGCCTCTCTTCTCTACTGGAAACTGGAATTCCTTTAGTGCCAAGCTTAAGGTCCAGATTTCCCCCTGAAGCCTTCTTTCTTTCCTAAACTAGCATCACTACTTTCTTTTATACTTCTTAAGCATACAGTTTTGTGTTACAGCAGCTCAGAGACCAAAAAATAATTTTTATTGCCAGTATCTTAGTGAGGACTGTTCCTGAAAAAGTAGAAGCAAAATAACAGAGAAGAAAAAGAAATGATGCCATCTAGCGGTGACCAAGTGCTATAGGTCGGAACAAGAAATGAGGAGGAAATACCCAAGGTCGATAACGTTTCATTACAGTACATGGTAACCGACACGCACCTATGCAAACAGTCTCCCATAGCCTTCAGCTGTCCCACACCCAGAATATCCACTGACTTTAAGGTAGCTGTTTCTAGAAGGAGGCATCCATTAGCATTTTCTACACATGTAGATAAGGTACTGTGAGTTATTTCTAGCTCCGCCTACTGGATGCTGTTATCCTAGGCATAACGAACACAAGGTTTTTGTTGGATTTTAAGTAGAATTTATAAGCTGAGGGCAAGGATGTGGTAGGTAATACGTATTGTTGATATCTGTGAAACCAAGTCCCCCTAAAACCGAGTTCCCTAACCAAGTGTATGCTCAATCTCCCTGTCCAAAACTTTATGCCCTTTCTTGTGCCCCCTGACCTCAATCATGTGATAACTGACCGCTAGTCAACCAGAGTCAGGTGACTAAAGTTGATGTCATCAATAACATAGTTAATGTAATAAAACTGCTGTTGTAGGTATCATCGTTAACTTACAAACTCAGGCTGTTTCTCCAGGGCAAG
Source organism: Lagenorhynchus albirostris (assembly GCF_949774975.1). Classification (NCBI taxonomy): domain Eukaryota; kingdom Metazoa; phylum Chordata; class Mammalia; order Artiodactyla; family Delphinidae; genus Lagenorhynchus; species Lagenorhynchus albirostris. Next base: position 7,377,816 of record NC_083098.1, on the reverse strand, counting down.
ATGAGCTCACAGACCCTGAGCCGTGGACCACTTGGCCAGAGAATCTAAACCAGAGACATTCTGACTCCTGAGCTAGATTAAGAAATGTCACAAGATGATGACATTCTTCATTCTTCCCCTTTAAAACACTCTCAACTCCAAGACCAAGTGGGAGTGGATCTGAGGCTTGTCTCCCACACCCTTGCTTGGTGTCCTGCAATAAACTTTTACCTTGCTGCAGATTCCCCCTGCCAGTGTTTGGCCTTCTGTGCTGTGGGCATGCAGGCTCGGTAACATCTATGGCTCTTGAACGTGGAACCTAACTATGTCCTTCTCGACTGCTGGGGCAGAGAGCCCGTAACCAGGATACCTCCACCACCATGCCCTCAATTCCAGGAAAGGTGGCTTCATGGCCCTCTTCTGGGTCTCAAAGTCAAACGTTTACTGTCTGAAGGCAAAGCTGATGCCTTCAGAAGATGAAGCTCTTTGCCCTCTCCCCACTCTTGAGTATTCTTTGTCGGAGCATCTGAAACATAGACGGTTGTGCAACCTGCATTTCTTCCTGGGTCATGTACCTACAGGCTGATCTCTGGATGCTTTTGTCCATCTCAGGTTACTCCGTGTATAAAGGAATCACGTGTCCCCTGTCGTAGGATTAACTGCAATTATAATTTGGTAGCAGACTGTAGATAAATCATATCCATTTTTACATAATAAAAATAAACCTTACTCCTTTTATCATATGTATTTAGATCATATCATATTGCATCTAAGCTTAAGTTGCAGTAGCTTACTAGTAACTGCAGCATGGCACCTTGATTTTCATTATTACTTAGATGATCCCCAGAAACCGACTAACTTCAGACATTATCTTCTCGATTTGGGGAGGGAAATGGGTCAGTAAATGAATGTCGCCCCACCATCCTCCACTCCTGCTGTCCTTCAACATCTAGAATAATCTTTATGAGTGTAAATCTCATCACACCACTCTTCTGCTTAACTCGCAAGTGGCTTCCCTTCGAATAAAATCCTAATCCCCAGGCCTTCCCTGTGAGGCCCTGCATCACCTGCCCCGCATCCCCTCTGATGGTCACACCTGTGACACGTCCTGTGCTCCCTCGAGCTGATCTTGTCTGTATCCCTGGTCGCAGCGAGCTCACGCCTGCTGAGCCCCGCACAGCTCCTCCTGTCTGGGCCTGGCCATCCTCCCTACATTTTCCCTGTGTCTAGCTCCTGTCCCAGCACCACCTCTGCACTGAGGCCTTTCCTGACCTTCAGGCTAAACCAGGCTCTGAGCACTGTTCATTGTCCTGTTTTCTTTTCACCACAGTTCTTCTCCCTTGCATATTTTGTTCGTCTCTCCCCATGAAAGCAGGCCCCTCTGTTGTTTGCAGTTATGTTCTCCCAGTCTGTGGCTCGCCCATTCATTTTCTTAAATATGTAGTTTGACGAGCACTAGTTTTAAATTTGATGAAGTCTAATTACCTATGGTTTTGTATGGTTATTAATTTCCATGTGCTATCTAAAAGTCTTTTTTTTATTCCCAAGTTGCAAAGATACTCTTCTATCTTTTTTGCGCTAGAAGCCTTATCATTTAATTTTTTTTAGATTTATTTTTATTGAGGTAACATCAGTTTATAACATCATATGTTTCATGTGTACAACATTATATTTCTACTTCTGTAGAAAGTATTTACAAATCATGTATTTGATAAGGGGTTAAGATTCAGAATACAAAAAGAACTGCATATTATATATCTGACACAGGACTTGCAGCTGCAATACATACTTACAAGAACTCCTCCAACTCAATAATAAAAAGAAAAGCCACCTAATTTTTTTAAAAATGAGCCAAGTATTTAAATAGGCATTCAAAAAAAAACAAAAAATACAAAAAAAACCCAAAAAAAATCAAAAAATAAGAAAAATAAAAAAAATAAATAGGCATTCAACAAAGGAAGATATATGAATGACCAATAAACCCCTGGGGAAATGCTTAGCAACATTAGTCATTAGGTAAATGCAAATAAAACCACAGTAAGACAGCATTATCCAAACACCAGAACAACAAAAATTAAAAGGGCTGACCACCTCAAAATTAGCAGGGATGTCGAATAACTGAAGTGAGGGAGATGAAATGATGTAATCATTTTGGAAAAGCTCTGATGGTGTCTTATAAAACTAAAATTATTAGTACATTATGACCCAGCAATTCTACTCCTAGGTGTTTACACAAGAGGCTGAAAACACAAGTCCAGTGAAAGATACATGTAAATGTCCGTAGCAGGTTTCTTCATAATAGCCCCAAACTGGATAAAACTCGGGTGTCCATCAACAAAAGAATAGATAAACAAACCGTGGGACATTTGTACAATGGAATACTATCGTAATACTACTCATAGTAAAAAAAAAAGGAATGACTTACTGATACACTCAAAAGCATGAATGAATGTAAAAAGAATCATGCATGTATACTGTATGAAGGAGGAGAATAGTGTTTGCCTCTAGGGTGGGGAAAGGGACTGACGGAGCAGGGGTATGAAGAGCCTTGCTAGATCTGGAGTGATGGTGACGCTCTATAACCTGACAGGGGCTTGGATTACACAGATGTATATATCAAATGGTATACTAAAGATATGCGCATGTCCATGCACGTGAATTTTACCTCAAGGAATAAACGAGTATTGAACTCTAGTTAGTGATATGTATCCCGAAGTATTTAGAGGTATACTTTAAACTGAGATCTGCAACTTTAAAATGCATCATAAAAGTAAATAAGACAAATTGATAGATGGATAAATGGATATTGGATAGTATGTGAAGAAGCCGATATAGGAAAATGTTTTTATTTTATTTTTATTATTTAAAAAATTTTTTTTCTATTTTCCCACACCGCCTGGCTGTGGTATCTTAGTGCCCCGACCAGGGGTCGAACCCATGCCCCCTGCATTGGAAGCGCTGAGTCTTAATCACTGGACCTCCGGGGAAGTCTCAGGAAAGTGTTAATGATAGAATCTGCATGGTAGGTATTTGGGTGTTCATGGTATAATTATTTCATTTTTCCCGTATGTTTGAAAATTTTCATAATAAAGAGTCTTTGCTGCTAAATCTTGGTAAAATGGCTCTAGGTTGGGCCTGTAGATATGAAAATCCGCATTTTGCCTGTGTTTGTATAGGTTGATTATAAATATTGCAGCTCAGGGAAATTTTGTTTTTAATTGTTGATAATGTAATTGCTGCTGTCTCAACAGACAGTTGTTCTGTGAGCCTGGGAGGCTTTTCTGTACCTTATTACACGGCACAACAGGCAATGACATCAGTTTGATCCAACCTGAATTTTGAGGCATATCCCATAACATTTTATCTCAGGTTGCTGGTTGAATATCTAGAACAAAATTATGTTGGTCACAGAAAGAAATGTTATTATTTATCTTCTTTATTCTAAATTAAAAACAAATAAATCATTATTTAACTCTGTTCCTCAGAAATATTTCTCTTGAAATTATTTCTTGCTTTTACCAAAATGTAGCACTATATTTCAACACAAGGAAAGTATGGGAACAGAGCGAGGTCTTGTGAATCCATTCAACTTGCTTAATTCCACCTTGGAATTAAATGAAAATACATATCTTCTAATTTGGAAAAAAAGAAAAACTAGCACAAAGAAACCAATCATAGCAAAGGAGAAGAACAATATTCAGAGAGGCTGTTCTACAAAGTGGCGATTTCTCCTCCACCTTTTAAGCCATATTTCTTTTACTTTAAAAAAAATCCCCAGGCAAGAACAATACGTGGAATTTCAAAGTCACGGCCATGAAATATACTACTGGTTAATATAGACTAATAAAAAAGAGTTTCATTTTGAGATTAAAAAGTATGTGGAGTTTATAAAAACTTACCAGAAGTATTCCTGTCCCTGAGAAAGGCTAGGAAGAAACCCATGAGTCTGGTTCAGACAGAGGCTTCAGTGTCTTGGGGTCAGGATGGGCCGGGCCACGTCTGTTAATAAACATTTCACTGAACTCGACTAGTCCATGAAAACACAGATGTGTCCTTGTGCCCCTTCATTAACCAAAGTTTAGTAATCTCCTAGTTGGAGTTTTAATTAGTATTTGTCCAAGGAGAATCTGTACCCCTAAAGGGAAAACAAAAGCCCTTCTGAAGAATCAAGAAGGAAACAGGAAACAGTACGAATGCAATTCAGTTATTTACTTTTTCTATCACACCCTTCTGCAAATACCATTATACATCCAGCTCTCAGCAAGCAGAGACGGCCCTCAGCTGAGGCTCGCTGGGGGTTCAGCAGGTGGTTTATAGGAGTGAGTGCGGGAGCACAGGTCAACTTCTATAGGCTTCTTTGAGGATAATGTAGGCTGAACAATTAACTCGACAACCACTTGGGACTTTACAGCTAGTTGTCAGCTTGTCTTGTTTTTTATTGTTGCATTTGAAGCAACCCTTTTGCTGTTTAATTCACCAGGAGGTCTCATTCCTTTACTTTCTCTTATTCATTTTTTTTTTACCTTAAAAGCATTAATGAATAAATTAATTAAGGAGTGAGAGCAACTCTTATAGAATGACTTTAGCAATTTTAAATGTTCCCACACTGAGACCTTTGAATGGAGGGAGTTATTATAAGGGGCTGCTAAATTCTTATGTCCAGTGTATAAAAGTTTGTGATCTCTCCCAAAACGCCAGAAAGACTACATTAAGGTCAAAAAAGCAGGGGCAACTTGAGGCCCTCTCACAGAACACATTCCATCGGGTTCTAAGTCAGCCTCTTCACACCTCAGTAATACTTCCATGACCGGAATACCCGGCAAGTTAGGAGTGGAAGGATTCTTCCTCAATCTGATAAAAGGCATTATAAAAACCTAGAGCAATCATTATACTTAAAGGTGAAATACTGAATGCTTTTCCCCTAAGGCAATCCAGCCACTTTGGACGTTATACTGGAAGTTCTAGCCAGTGCAGGACGTGCCCTTCATAATATTTGCACATAGAAATTTCCTTCTTTTGCTCGAGCTTTCCAGCATCAAGAGACACGCTACTTCTGGAGGTATTCCGTCCCATGTTTGTAGAGTTCTGACTGTTAGAAAAGATGAAATTATATTACAGCAAATTTAGTTTCCCTGAAATTTCTTCCAACAGAGTTTATTTTTATCCTTTCAGGCACATTGAACATTTCTACTTCCTCTTCCACCTGGAGCAGTTGGGATATCTGAGGACAGCTACCATTCCATCTGAGACTTCAGTTTGCTAGTTCTTTTCCCTGCATTTGCTCTCCTTCCTGAATTCAAATCCCCTCAGAATCCTGGTTGTGTTCATTTAAATCATTTCTAGTTTGTCAAGGGTCCATCTAGGAAGTGTGGTGCCCAGGGGTTTTGCATCTACAGGGCTTCAGTGCTGTACACAGTAGAACAGGAATATTGCCTCTGCATTCTAGGTAATGATCTTTCCATAAACAGAAACATCATCCTTACTACGAGCTAACATTCCCAAGTCTCTTTTACGCCTGCTGCAGATAAACCAGACCTTCCGTATCCTGCACTAGTGAAGACAATTTCTTTGAAAATAGGTGTAAGTCTTTACATCTCTTTCTCTTAATTTCCATTTTATTAGTTCTCACACAACGTCAGGGCCATCTATTTCTGTCGTAAAATGTATACTACAGCTTTGTGTCTTTCACAAAATTGATAATCATATTATTTTCTCTGTCTAGTTGCTGGTAACACTCTTGAAAAGCATGGGCTGAAGATAGCACTTGAAATCTGCAAAATGATTTAAATTTATTCATCAATTTTTGCGGTACGCGGGCCTCTCACTGTTGTGGCCTCTCCCGTTGCGGAGCACAGGCTCCAGACACGCAGGTTCAGCAGCCATGGCTCACGGGCCCAGCTGCTCTGCGGCATGTGGGATCTTCCCGGACCGGGGCACGAACCCGTATCCCCTGCATCGGCAGGCGGACTCTCAACCACTGCGCCACCAGGGAAGCCCAACATTCTTTGGTTATGTTGTTCAACTAACTATTAATCCTCATACCCACATTGCCATCCACTTAAGCTTCTCTATTTAATCAGATCATTATGAGGACGCTGTCAAGGGCTTGCTGACAGCCAGTATGTTCTTTTTTTTTTTTAATCATTATTTGTTTTATTTATTTATTTATTTTTATTAAAAAATTTTTTTTGGCCACACTGCGCAGCATGCGGGAATCTTAGTTCCCCGACCAGGGACTGAAATCATACCCGCTACGGTGGAAGCGCAGAGTCTTAACCACTGGACTGCAGAGGAAGTCCCTACGGTCTTCTGCTGATTACTCTAAAACTCTGGGAAATCAGTTTGGTCCAAGACCATTGTCCTTGATGATACCCTGTGGTCTCGACGACCAGAGTTTTCTCTTCGGGGGTTTGACAACTGCTCCCTTTAATAGTGAACCCTCTCTGGAGATGAGACACTTCCGGCTGCTGATTAGGGACCTGGAAACCTTGGACCTCTTAAACCATGGTGAGGATATAGGAAGGCGAGCAAACTATGACTTTTTTTTCAGAGTAGAGAATTTCCGGTAGTTTGGTTTTTCTCAGAGTGTTTAAGTTGTCTTCTGGACTTGGACCCTAAAGAGATTATTTGGTTCTGTGAACCTCTGAGTTTCATTTCAAGGAAAATCCTACTTTAACATGTGGTGCAGATAAGATATATAAATATTAGAGATGTGTTTATAACCTCATTACTCTGAAAGTTACACAGAGCAAGGGCAAATTTTCCTTAGGTAGGACTTTGTTTTTAATTAGCATTTTATATTAAGCTTTAAAATTCTAAAGGTTCAAAAGGGAACATACACAAAGGTCTTCCTCTCATCCCTATTTTTTAGCCGTTTACTTATCTTCACTAAAGACAACCAACTTCACTGGGGGGGCTGTGATTTCAGAGATATTTTATGCATATACAATCAAATATGCAAAAATACTCTGCTTTACTTTTAATACAAATGATAGACTACTACATATATTTTTCTGTACTTCGATTTTTTCCATTTCATATATCTTGGAGATTATTCTAAGATATAATTTTTTTAGATAAAGTTGTAAGGGTTTGTTCTTTTATTTTTATTTTTTAAATTATTTTAAATTCTTGATAATTGAGAAATTAAAACATGTACACAAACAGATTCCAATTTACCCACTATCCAACTTCAACAATTATCAACTCAAGGTCAGTTATCGACTCAAACCAATTATCAACTCAAGGCTGACCACTCCTTATCATTTTTTAAGAATAGAGTTATAATTAACATACAGTATTATATTCATTTCAAGTGTACAACATCGTGATTCAATATTTTTATACTTTATAACATAATCACCACAAAAAGTCCAGTTATCATCCATCTGTCACCATACAAAGTTGTTACGATATTATTGACTATATTTCCTTATGTATACATTACATCCCTGTGATTTATTTATTATATAACTGGAGGTTTTTACCTCTTAATTACCGTTCACCTGTTTCATCTGTCCCCACCCACCCCCTCTGGCAACCACCAGTTAATTCTCTGTATCTATGAGTCTGTTTCTGTTTCATTGTTTGTTTGTTTTCCAGATTCCACATATAAGTGAAATCATAGGGTATTTATCTTTCTCTGTCTGACTTACTTCACTTAGCATAATAAGGGGTTTGTTACTTTAAAATGCCTTATTTAAAAAAAAATGCCTTATTTAAAGTAAGCTTTTCCCTTGCTGTAGTTATTTGTTTTTATTTTAATATTAATATATTATTCAATATCACATAATTTTAAAGTTAAAATATTTTAAAAGTTAACATAGACCACTAGATGGTGCTGTCATCACAAAGAAATGAAAAATATACATAGTATTTTTAAAATAATTTGCACACTGTAAGGAAAAAACCCAACTACTATAAAACTGTACAAAGCAAAAAGTATAGGCTAAATTTCTAAGTACTATTCTCCAAAGGCAGTCAATGATAACATGGACACTCTTCTCTCTTCCCAGTTATTTTATCCATACTTGTATATCTATATCTATATATTAATTTCTCAATTATCTATATATTCTTTAATAAAAAATCTCATACACACGTTGTTATTTTGAAACTTACTTTTTTAAACCTAATAATATATCATGGAGTTCTTTCCATGCCAGTACATATAATTAATTTCATTCTTCAGTAAAATGTGTCGAGAAAATGGTTTTCAAGGATCAGAATATTATTAAAGGTTACAATGATATGTTACTTGTATAATTATTGTACTTATTTCATGAGATGTTATTTGTTATAATTGAGTTCATTGCTCATAATAGACATTTAGGCCGTTTCTGAATTTTTGCTTTTCCAAACAATAGTGCAGAAAACACCCTTGCGCGTTTAACCTGGCGCGCGGGCTGTAGAAGTCCACGTTGACGTCATTTTCTCTTGGAAGCTTAGAGGCACGATCTCCTTGACTTAAAGCTTCTAGCCATGCTGTTGAGCAGTCAAACGTGCCATTCTTATTCCTGATTCCACGTAAACCCTTGGAATCTGATCTGTTCTCTCTGCCCATCCCACTCCCTTTCTCGGCTTTAGGGACCGTGTCTTCTGAACACTCTTGACCATGTCCCTGGGTGCCATTCTTTTCTTCCAAACATTCTTTTGGGACCTCAGTGAGCCCTTTCAGTCCTTCTTCCTGGAAAATGTTCTTGATTAGTTCTTTGATAATTTCCTCCCCTCCATTTTCTTTCAAGAATTCCTATTATTCAGATTAATAATCCTATCAGACAGAGTCTACATTGTAAAAAATATTGTTCTCTTCTATTTTTTTTATCTTTGTCTCTTTGTTCTATTCCTGCTTCATGTCCTCAACTTTATTTTCTAACCCTCTGACTTTTTATTTCTGCAGTCGTATCCCTTTTTAAAAATTTATTAATTCTTATGTGCCATATAATAGATGAGACTGTGGATGAAAATGAGGTGAATCAAGCCGCAGCACTAAAATAAGGCTCAGATTCATGCTTTAGTCATTCGTGGTGCTTTATGAGACCAGGTGTGGCATAACGGAGAGGGCGCTGGCTTAGGGGTCAGGAGGTTTACATTCCTATGCCAGGTAAGCCAATAATTAGTGGTGTCAGCACATCTCTGAGTCTCATTCCTCATTTATTCGTTAATTTATTCAGCAGATATTGTACTCAACTATTACTATGAGTCAGGCACCAGGTTGGAAGAAGAGAATGTTGAACCAGATGGTGTCTGAGGTGTTTTCCTCCCTCTGAAATTCCAAAGCCCTTGGATTCTAAGCCCCTTGGATTCTACCTCTTAGCTGGTTCCTTCCTTTTTTTCCCTACTTTCACCACCTGAGGTCAGGACCTTACCTTCTATTGAATAAATTTCTGCACCATCTCTTAGCTGGTTTTTTGATGTCACAGCAGGAAAGACTAGGGAAGGAGGAGAGGAAGCAGGGCACATGGCATGATTCAGTGAGCCTGTGGGATTTTGGAGTTTTCTAGTCTCACCCCATATTGCTGCCGTCAATTTTTACAGATTTTAAATTTTAAAATAAAATTATTTTAAAATAACTTTACAGAGCTTTCTCCTTTTCTAGTGGGGTCACCAACTCTCCTGGTTTACCTGGGACTGTGAATTTCCTGGGATGGGGGACATTCTGTGCTAAGACGGAGGCAGTCCTGGACAAACCAGGGTGGCGGTCACCCTACCTCTGGATATTCTTTTTTGGTAGCAGCTTTTTCTTTTTTCTTAGTTGCAATCATTGTTTTTTTCCCTCTGCAAATATTAATTATAAGATTTTTTTAAAGGTTTTTGTTTTTCATAGTATTATGTGTTGTCTCTGCTTCCTTTGAGCTCCTCTGGTTTACTTATTTTAGTCCCTCCTTTGCGTTGGAGGCTTTCCACAAATGTCTTGTAACAGGCTGATCACATTTGTGAGTACTGACTGGATGCTCTAGGAGGTGGGTGGGGTCTGTCAGCCGCTGGGTTTTACTGTGGGACGACCGGGGAGGGACCTAGCATATCACCGTGGGATTGCCAAATGTCAGCCTAGAGAGCCCCTTTTTTTTAGGTGGGCCAGTTTTTTGTTTGTTTGTTTGTTTTTTACATCTTTATTGGAGTATAACTGCTTCACAATGGTGTGTCAGCTTCCGCCCCATAACAAAGCGAATCAGCTACACACACACATATGCTCCCATATCTCTTCCCTCCTGCGTCTCCCCCCCTCCCACCCTCCCTATCGCACCCCTCTAGGTGGTCACAAAGCACCGAGCTCATCTCCCTGTGCTATGCGTAGGCGGGCCAGTTTTCCCAAACAGAAATCCTCCATGTGCTGCTGGGAGTCTGCCCTTCTGGGGGAGCAGGGTTCGGAGCAGAGGACGTAGTAAGCAGAAGTGTCTGGTGAGCAGAAAGTGCTGGTACGCGGGCTTCCGGGACTCCCCCGTTCTCAAGTAGGGGCTTCGTTCTCTCTGTTGTGTCTCTGAGACTAAATGCTCTGTAGTTCAAACTTTTCAAGAATGTAAACCTCTCGTCTGCCCCTGTAGCTGGAGAGAGGTTCTTTCCTAGCTGTGTTGGAAGAGGAACAGTTTCTGGAAGTCAAACTGCTCTTCTAAGACGACTTTCATTTAATTCTCCAGATTTCAGCTTCAAACACTTGAAAGTCTCCTTGTCTTATTCCAAAAACCTTGCAATGGTGTCCTAGTTATTTCCTGGTTACCTCCTAATGCCTGTCCTTAAGCCCCCTCCCCAAACTAGCTCCCACAAGCCCGGCACAGTCCCAATTCAGGACACTTACGTTTGCTGTGCCGTCTTCCACCAGGTCCCTGCATGACTGGTCCCTCAGCTCCTTCAGTTTTTGCTCAAACAGCACCTTTTCAGCAAGGGCTTTCCAGATCCCCATACGTTAAGACACACTCCCCAGACCACGACTACCTACCTGTGTTCTGACCTTTTTCCACAGCCCTTGTGACATTATATATATATATATATATATATATATATATATATATATATAATATTATTATTATATATTTAATATATATTATAATTATATTTAATTATATAAATAATTATATATTATAATAATTATATATATATATAAATTAGAATATAAGCTCCCTATTAGAAGCATTAGAAGATTAGCTTCATGAGGCCTTTTGGCCTCCTTATTTCACACTTTTCAGGAGTGCTTGGAGCGCTTGGCAAACAGAATGGTCTGCGTTTCATGTCTGCCCTGCATTTGCACTTTTACTAGCAGCTGGCGCCTCGACTCCTGGGTCTTTCCAGAGCAAAGCAAATAGGCTTGATTCTTCCTAGCTGCCCCACTTCCACCTGCTGCTTCCCACAGGCACTGAATTTTTAGACGTCTGTGTTCTAACTCAGTTGCCACTTTCTTACCTGCATTTTGATTCTAAAAGTTTGTGATCTCTTTGGTCTTTTGTTGTCTCATTTCATGCTCTCTTTGTCTTTACAGATGTCATGAAAAATCCTCCCCTGTAATTTTCGTAGGGGTCTGGGAAAGGATGGAGAAAGTCATATGTGCTCAGTTCGTGGAATGTAAGCAGAAATCCTAAAGCATTGCTTTACCTATTCTAGCTACTTGTGTGTGCTGTCTTGTGAAGCACCTGCTTATGCATTTTGCTCAATTTTCTTTAGGGCTGCTCTTCTTCTGCGGCTTGGTTGTGATTTCTTTTGCAAATTAAGAATATGAGCTCTCTGGCTTTTGTGCTGCAAAAATTTTCCTCAGAAGGTTGTTTAGTTTGGACTTTGCATGACTGTGTGCTTGCTGTTTCAGGAAATTTTGTTCGATCACATCTTTCCCTATGTATCAGTTGTTTTCATTCTTTGGTTCCATTTCTGAATTCTCTGAATTGATCTGCTTGTGTTTGTTTGTTTTATGTATAGCTTTGTTGTTTGCAATAAGCACGTAAAGTTTACAAGAATAGTACGAAAAACTCCCCAAATATTTATATTCTACCACATTTGCTTTATCTTTCTATTATTGGTATTGTTATTTTCTGAACCATTTGAGAGTAAGCTGTACACACAAAGACTCTTTACTGCTAAATATTTCACTGTGTATTTTGTAAACCTTACTGTGGTAATCAAAAGAAGGAAATTAGTATTGATTTAATGCATCCATCTTGAGTTAAGACCTTATTCAAATTTTGCCTATTTTCCTAATAATTTACTTTATAGCAATAAGGAACAAGGAAAAGAAGTCCCCTGCCCAGGATCTACCCAGGAATGTGCTCTGCTAGATGTCGTCCCCTCTTAGTCAATAATCTGAAGCAAGCCCTTAGCCGTTTTTGTGTTTTATGATTTGACACTTTGAAGAGTACATTTTCTCTGTTGGGGTTTGTTTGACCTTACCTCGAGATTAGACACAGTTTATGCTTTTTGGGTTGGAACGCGGAGTAATGTTGAATCCTTCATAGTGATATTAACATTGATCATTTCGTTAAGGTAGTGTCTGACAGGTTCTCCACTGGAAGGAGATTTTGAGACTATATAAATACCTTGTTTTTTATTACGGTAGAGAGTCTAGAGACAGCCACCACCAAATCCTCCTGTACCTCATTGCATGCTGCTTCTCACATCAAGAGGTAGAATCTCATTTTCCTCCCTTGAATCTGAGCTGGCAGTGACGAACGGCTTCACCAATAGAATGAGGTGGAAAGGATGTCCTGGTGTCGCAGAGGCTAAATCTCAAGTAGCTTCCCAGCCTCCACGTGGATGTCTTGAAAGCATTGCTCCCTGGCTATCGCCTCTTAGAGCTCAGCTATCGTGCTGTGAGAGGCCCAGGTTATGTGGAGAGGTTCTGTGCAGGTGCCCAGGGTCACAGTTCTAGCTGAGCTCCCAGCTCCCAGTCAGCATCATTTATAAGTGAGCTAGTTTAGGGGTTCAGTCCACACGACGACTCCAACACCAGATGCCATCTGACTGCAGCCATGTGAGTGACCCTGAGTAAGAACAAGATAGCTGGGCCCTGACAAGCCACAGGGCTATGAGAGGTAATAATAATTTTTTGTCTTAAGCCTCTAAGTTTAGGTTGATTTGTTGCACGGTAATAGATACATACAACAACAGTTAGCTGGAACTGGGTTTCTGCTGTAATAAAGACCTAAAACTTGCAGCATTGGCCTTGGGACCAGGCAGCAAGCAAATACTGGAAGGCCCTTGAGGACACAGCGAAATCTGAGGGACAGTTAGGAAATTATTATTGGAAGCTGGAGAAGTAAGGACTCTTGCTATGTAGTCTCAGAAAGTTTGGCAATAATGTTGCCTCCAGAAATGTGGCAGGTGGAAATGAGCTAATGGATTTGGCCAAGGAGATTCCATGTAGAATGTTGAAAGTCCCTCCTGTTTCTTTCAGCTACATATGCTAAAAGTAAAGGATAGAGAGAATTGAACTAAAAAGGGGTGCTCTTAAGTTTGGGGACAGTTCCCCGGGGAATTAAGTTTTCTCAAGATAAGAAAGGGCCTCTGGGTAAAGACCAAATCGAGGACATTAATAGTAACACTGGTGTCAAGGTAAAAACATAGTTAAGGGTGCAGCTGTAATCCCCATCGCTGAGTCGTCAGAAAGACTTGAGGGTGTGCCTTGCAGACCCAGTGAGGTGGACAGGAGCTTCTAAGAATCTCAAGGACATTTTCCCACAGTGACCTGACTCTCAGGCCAAGGTAGAGAAGTAGGTGCTTCCCAACGAGCTTTAGTTGTGGCTTTTGTATAAAGGAGTGAACCCTAATTAGAGTAGTGGGGAGCATGTTAAGTTTTTAAGACGCATTTTTAGAAGCACCGTCTGCTTGGATTGAAAGGACAGAAGTAGTTCAAGGTGAAAAGGGCCTTAAGAGTCCCCAGCCGATTCAGGCAGGATACATTTTGAGAAAGCTACTCAGCCATTAAACATGGATAATTTCTTATAGAAAAGGAAGATTGGCTCACAATGAAGAGCAGAGAGTCCAGAGGCTAGAAACAAAAGTCATGGAGAACCACTGCCACAGAGAAGGCTGGCCCCAGACAAGGAACTAGTGACACGTGCCTGCCACAGTTTCAGAACCGCTTCGGTCTAGGGACTGCACTGTGCCTCCTGACTAGTTCATTCACGCCCATCCGGTTGTTTCTCGTGAGAATATTTATTTTGATTTTCCTATTCCTGTATCACCACTACATGTAGGGTTTGTGCTGTGTTGGGGGGAGGGGGAGATAACTTGTCTCTAGTTCACAGGTCTCCAGACTGAGGGGAACCATACTTGAAGACCTTTGTAGGCACAACTCAGAGATACTGCAGGTTCAGTTACAGACAGCCACAGCTAAGCAAATAGTGCAATAAAGCAGGTCACATGGATTTTTTGATTTCCTAGTGGATATAAAATTTATGTTTAAAAGTTATGTTTAAGCAATAGCATTATGTCTAAAAAACAAAACAATGTACATACCTTAATTAAAAATACTTTATTGCTAAAAAATGCCAAAACAATAACAATTGTAACATCAAAAGTCACTGATTGTACATCACCTTAACAAATATAATAATAATGAAAAAGTTTGAAATATTGCAAGAATTACCAAAATGTGACACAGAGACATGAAGTGAGCAAATGCTGCTAGAAAAATGACACCAATAGACTTACTTGATTCTGGGTTGACACAAACCTTCAATTGGTAAAAAATGCAATATCTGTGAAGCTCAGTAAAGCAAAATGCAATAAAATGAGATATGCCTGTACCCAGGAAACTATATAATCTGTATCTGAATGTAAGTTAAATGAGGAGATCCTGGACTTTGAGCTGATGCCATAGTAAAATAAGACTCTAGGGGATCTTGGGAGTGGTGGCGAGTCCATTCGCCACATAAGAAAAATGTAAATTGTGGGGGCTTCCCTGGTGGCGCAGTGGTTGAGAGTCCGCCTGCCAATGCAGGGGACGTGGGTTCGTGCCCCGGTCCGGGAAGATCCCACATGCCGCGGAGCGGCTGGACCCGTGAGCCATGGCCGCTGAGCCTGCGCGTCTGGAGCCTGTGCTCCGCAACGGGAGAGGCCACAACAGTGAGAGGCCCGCGTACCGCAAAAAAAAAAAAAAGAAAAATGTAAATTGTGGTGATCAGAAGGTGAACTATGGCAAAGAGTATCCAGAAATGTCCCCCATCCATTACTTTCTTTTCGGTGCATATGCTGCTCGTCATATCAGGAGGTGGGGTCAGATTACTCTCTTCTTGAATATGGGCTGGACTCAGTGACCTGTCTGCCCAACAGAATGTGGCAGAAAACTATTCTGGGACTTATGAAGCTATGTTATGAGGTCTTACAATTTCTTCCTGGGTTTCTTAGAATGCTTATTCTTGGAATGCTTCCTTTCAGAACTAATAACCATCCTGTGAAAAATCCAAGCCACACGGAGAGGTGTGGTACAGGTGCTCCAGTTACAGCCCTAGCTAATAGCCAGTACCGGCTGCTAACCGTGTGAGTGGACCACCTTGGACATGTATCCCAGATGAACTCCAGCTGATTCTAGCTCCAGCCACTACTGAGCTGTAATCATGGGGAAAATCCCAAACAAGAACCGCCCAGCTAAGCCAAGTCAAGCCACAAAATTATTAGAGGTAATAACTGTTTTAAGCCACTAAGTTTTATGGTTGCTTGTGGTGCAGTAAAGTGGAACACTCATTTTTACACTTTTACTCATTAGTTTTAGCATGCCTGTTTATTTTTGGGAGTACCAAACTGCTCAGCACGATTGTATAATACATCTTAGGGTCAGTTTCCCATCATTCCAGAACGAGTGGGTTTGCTATACAGGCTGCACAGTCATTAACTGGACTCAAGAGTCTATCTCAACCTCTTGTAAATGTATCCTGGAATGTTATTGAACTGTTTTGTACCTCAGTTTCCTTATTTATAAAGTATAATAAAAAATACCTAATTTATTTGGTTGTATAGAGGAATTAATGAGATAATGTATGTAAATTGCTTAATAGAGCACCTAGCACTTTATCAAGGCTCAATAAATGTTAGCTATGATTATTACTCTTCTTTATCAGATTTTTTAGATCTTAATAAAGACATTTAATCTCATTAGAGTGTTATTTCATTAAAGCATTCCCTTTATGAAGTTAATTGATATGTTTTTCTATCTTTATTATATTGTTAAAATGTCTTTGGAGTGCTTTAATGTTTGAAATTATTTAGACTAATATATTAAATAAATGTTAGCTTAGATCTACAATTTTATAGAAAGCCCAAGGACTTAGATGGATTTTGTATTCAGAATCTTCTGTTTCAGACAGGTACTCTGTGTTATATAACACTCTCAGAGGAGGGCTAGGTTATCCAATCTATTAACAGTTATCCAATCTATTAACAGTTCTACAGTAAAACTTATGGCTAAGATGAATGAAAAATGACTAAAAGTAGTCAAGTTTTATTATCAAATGAATCCCAGTCAGATCATGTTTCAGCACCAAACAAGTTATGGAAAAAATTTTCAATTTTCAGAGTTGTTGGATTTTGAAATTGCAAATAAGAGATTGTGGACCAGCACACTTTCTTTGTGCTTGAACTCTTTGTGTGTGTCATGCATCAATAATCTCTCCTTTGGAACCTCCAAAGAATTAGTAATTAGTGGTTGGAGTGCAGAAGTGAATGGACTTGCTCAGGGAGGTACTCAAAGTGACTGGGAAACATCTTGCTGGGTTTCTTAGAACATTCATTAAAAATCTCATGTTTGCATGTTTTCTCATTGGTTTCATTTTTTCATTCCTCATGAGATTTTTTTTTCCAAAATAAGAGAAAACAACTAAAATCAATTGCTGAAGTTTTCTCTTGCAAAACATCATAAATGCTGCCTAGACAACCTAGTAAGATATAGAGCCAATAATTTGAACAGAGTATCCAAACCTAAAAAAAGCTGATTTAGAATATGACCCAAATTCTCCTGGAAAAAAACATAGAGAAGATGGTAAAATGCCAATCTGGTGATTTTTTTTTTTAGTAGCACCAACTGTTAACAAAATATAGTCTAATGTATCATTGGGTAGAGAGTTGTAGCATCCAGAAATATTCTTCCTCAAATACTCAGATTTAAAGATATAGAGTTACAGACCCGTGAATATTCATTGGATATTATTAAAAGGATGGCCAGAGCTTATGTCCACCTCTAATCTTATGGCTTTGGGGAGAAGTTGGAGAGTATAATTTATGCAGGTAGGTGTGAACAAAGTAGGGGATGATGAAGGGAAGATAAGTGATTAGAGAGGTAGAAATGTGATGTATGTTTTCAGTGAATCCACAGAGCTAGAAAAAAGTGACACTTTTTTAACAAGAATAACGATCGTGATCCTTAAATTTTTGATCCCAGAATTTGATAAAATCTATGGATCTTCTCCCCGCATGAGATGTACTGAAGCACATCCACCAAGTTTTGCACACCATTTTATAGATGATTCACACATTAACTCATCCATTGTCCCTGGATGCCTGGTTTACATACAATCTGGTAATTATCCAAGCTGGGATAGAAATCCTAACCTCTCTCTGCTCCAACCTAACAATAGTTTTTAAAAAAATGTAAAAGAAATAAGAAATGGCAGTAGCTTTCATTAATAATGTTTATTATGACTTAATTTTAGAATAGTAGAACATCCTGACTACTTTTGGCTATTGGGAAGGGATTAAGATAATATTTCTTTTAAATTATATTTTTGTATTAAGTTATAGAATTAATATAACATTATAGGCAATTTAAGAGGATGAAAAATTATTTAAGAGGCTTTCTGTGCACACTTGGATACATTTCCTTTTAGTTTTTTCCTCAATTCAAAAAATAACTATTTCAAAATATATAAAAGACAATATGATGACAAATCTCCAATATCCATCACCTAGTGTGGCAGATATTATTTTTAAAAGATGGCTGGGACAGTATCGTCTATCTCACATGCTATTCTTACAATATGACTTTGCCACTCTACCATCAAAAGCTGGAGTCTATGATCCTTCCACTTGACCTGAGTGGACCAATTGGCTACAGTAGAAGTGAAGTGATGCTGTGTAACTTCTATATGGTAAAAAAAGAACACAACACTCCTGCTGGTTTCTTTTGGGACCTTGTTCTGAGAGCCTCAGCTACCATGTAAGAAGTCTGTTTTCTCTGAGGTCACCAAGGATAGAAACTACTTGGGAGAGAGAAAGAGAAAGGGTGAGGGAAGGAGAGGAAGAGTCCAGCTCTTCCAGCCCCCATCCTTTTGTATGAAGAACCACCCAGGTAGAGCCACCATCTGACTACAACTGCAGGATGGGCCCTGGATTCAAGGCGACCACCAAATTTGTGAGTAAAATAATGATTGTTATTACTTTAAGACCTTGTTTCTAGATGGTTTGTTAAAAAGCAATAGATAACTTGAACACCTAGATATAAAATTATAAACAGATTTCCGTATCTGTTCATCTA
This sequence comes from Lagenorhynchus albirostris, assembly GCF_949774975.1. Classification (NCBI taxonomy): domain Eukaryota; kingdom Metazoa; phylum Chordata; class Mammalia; order Artiodactyla; family Delphinidae; genus Lagenorhynchus; species Lagenorhynchus albirostris. The sequence continues at coordinate 7,359,389 of NC_083098.1, read as the reverse complement.
ATTTCTTTTCTTTGCAGAAGAATTTTAAAGAAAATCTCAGCCATTGTAATATTTCATCCTTTGCTCATTTTATTTTTGTTTATTTATTTTTCATGCCTTGGTTTAAAATATATTGGTAAATATGATGCTAGCTACAGAAAGGAATTAGCAGCCAGGCTATAGGGAATTGGAGTTAGGCTTTATACATTTTTTTTTTTTAAAAGAAGATGTTGGGGGTAGGAGTTCATTAATTAATTAATTTATTTTTGCTGTGTTGGGTCTTCGTTTCTGTGTGAGGGCTTTCTCTAGTTGTGGCAAGCGGGGGCCACTCTTCATCGCGGTGCGCGGGCCTCTCACTATCGCGGCCTCTCTTGTTGCAGAGCACAGGCTCCAGACGCGCAGGCTCAGTAGTTGTGGCTCACGGGCCTAGTTGCTCCGCGGCATGTGGGATCCTCCCAGACCAGGGCTCGAACCCGTGTCCCCTGCATTAGCAGGCAGATTCTCAACCACTGCGCCACCAGGGAAGCCCTATACATTTTTTTAATCTTTCTCTGCTTAGCTCATTTTATATTCCTAAAAATTAAGGACCATATTCTCCCATAATGTAAAGTGTAATATATATTTACATAATACGAAGGCCAGTCCATAGTCCATATTAAAAATTCCATTATTCCCAAAATATCTTTTTACATTTATTTTGTTCAAACCAGATCCTGAACAAGATCTACACATTGCATATGATTATTATATCTCTTACATTTATTTTCATATTTAATAACCCCAATTTTAAAAATTGTCATTGACTTTAGAAAAAACCTCATTTATATTTAAAAATACTTTAAAACTACAGTGTTTATAAATTTATGCAAAGCACTTCAGTAATACAATTAATTTTTTTCATGTTGCTTTATAACCTGTGACTACAGTATATACCACTGAATTACTACATCTTGGTTTGCTCACTCATTCCCCTGATGTTGGATATTTTAAATTGACTATCTGTTTCTATTCCTTTACTATTTTACGGACTACCATCAAATTCATTAATAAATCTTTTTACTGGACTCTGACTTATTTCTTTAAGACAAACTCTCAGAGATGAAATTATTGAGTGAAAGGTTGTCTAATATTTTTAGGACTTGTCAAAGAGAAATCACACCAGACACTTGTTAAAAATGTCAAGACAGATTTTATTTGAACTACCGCATAAAGTAGAGAGACTTCAATGTAAAACTGAACTCAGGTCAGAAAACAAGGGCAGCTGGGGATTGCAATGGTTAAAGTGAGGGAATCAGTGGATGGAAAATTACTGAAAGAAACTTGATTAGATACCAAGGAGGAGAGGAAGAGAATCTGATTGTGTATCAATAGTGTAGGGGATGAGGGACTTGATTAGATATGAAGGGCAGGGGGTTCTTGCTAAAGTAAGCTCACAGGTCAAGAGCCACAAGCCAAGAATCAGGTCCAGTCAGAAAGATGGCTCAGGAAGGTGTGACCAACGTGGGGAAGTAGGAAGACACTGAACTCTCCCCCTCCCATGGGCACACCAAAATTATAGCTGTTTACAGAGCAGTTATTGATCAGAATGACCTGAATATGAGCAGGAAAGGTTTTCCACAACTAAAGATATAAAGAAGGAACTACAATGAGATGTGTAGGCGGGGTGGAGATGCATTAGAGTCAAATCCACACTTGGTTGGCAACCCACAGACAGGAGGATAATTACAATGGCAGAGGTTGTCCCCAGAAAGCAAGGGGTCTGAGCCCCACATTGGGGTCCCCAGCCCAGGGGTCCTGCACTGGGCAGACAAGCTCCCAGAAAGTTCGGCTTTGAAAGCCAGTGGGGCTTGGATTCAGGAGAGCTGGAGGGCTGTAGGAAAGAGACACTCCACCCTTAAAGGGTGCACACAAAATCTCACATGCTCTGAATTCCAGCCCAGAGACTGTAGTTTGAAAAAACCCTGGGTCAGAGCCGTTTGCGGATCATGGAGAGCCTTCCGCAGATGAAGGAGGCATGTGGGACTCCCCTGGGGACATAGATGCTGGAGGCAGCCATTTTGGGGAGCTTGTTCTATGACGTGGACAGTGGGGCTGGTACGTGCCATTCTGGAGTCCATTCTCTAGACTGTTAGCACTGGGACCCAGTCAGTTGGCACCCCCCAGGCCAAGCAGCCAGGGGCCTCAGTCCCAGCCACAAGCAGGTCAGCACCAGCCCTGGGCGCCTCCAGCCTCCCAGCAAGCTTCCCCAGGACATGACACTGGCCCCCAGTGGGCTGGCGTCACCCCCAGGAGACTCGGGCTCCATGGCCAACCATGCTGGGACCCCAAGCTGAACATAAACAAGAAAAAAGAATTTTAAAAATGAGGATATTTTAAGAGATGTCTGGGGCAACCTCAAGTGTACTAACTTTCACATTATAGGGGTCCCAGAAGGAGAAGAGAGAGAAAAGGAAAGTCAGGGAAATACAAATCAAAGCCACAACAAGATATCACCTCACACCAGTCAGAATGGATATTATCAAAAAGACAAGTGTTGGTGAGGGTGTGGAGAAAGGGGAGCCCTCACGCACTGTTGGCGCGAATATAAATTGGTGCAGCCACTAAGGAAAACAGTGTGGAAGTTCCTTAAGAAGTTAAAAATAAAACTGCTATACAATCCGTCAATTCCACTTCTGGGTATTTTTATGAAGAAGGAAAAACGCTAATTCAAAAAGATACATACGCCCCTATGCTCATTACAGCATTACTTACAATAGCTGAGATATGGAAGCAACCTAAGTGTCCATTGATAGATGAATGGATAAAGAAAATGTGGTGTATACACACACACACACACACACACACACACACACACAATGGAATATTACTTAGTCATGTAAAGAATGAAATCTTGCCATTTGGAACAACGTGGTTGGACCTAAAGGGTACTTATGCTCGGTGAAATAAGTCAGCAGAGAAAGATAAAATATATGAGTTCACTTATACATGTAAATTAAAACAAAATCACGGTCAATGACTCCCACGTATGAAGGTCTCTTAAGCAAATAAAACAAAGAGCAGCAGAATCATCTACCTCAAATGAGTGCTGAGAATATCCCTCTCCTAGAGCCGCAAATTACATCCCTCCGTGAGGTGCACTGGCAGGACATCCTCGCAAGAGGGCGCCCTTGCTCTGCTCTCACCGCCTTGACACCTGCAACGCTGGTGGTTGTTATTAATCTTTTAGTAAATTGCACAAACTCCCATCCTCTGAGGGGCAGGCTTTTCAGAAAAATGTATCAAATTACCAGATGTAAAGTCAGCATTAAGGAATACCAAAGGGAAGCCGAAAAGTGAGGCTCTGAAGACAATTCAGTATGAAAACACTTTTCTTTCATATATATATCAAACGCCAGTGAAAAGTCTCCAGTTTTACTAATGAGTTCAACTACCAATGCAGTTTTAATAAACCAGAAGAAAGCTGATGAAAGTTTGGACTGAACATGAGGCAGATTTAACATATGCTATCTTATATTATGAGCAGAAAACATAACCGCAACTAAAATCTGTAAAATGTTATATATGGCTTTATAAACCATTTTACATAGTAGTTCCCACTGTTCTGAGAGTAGATTATTCAACTATTTTTAACCCTAATTCACAGAAAAGTTAGAAAAGTTAATTAACTTGTCCAAAGACTAACAAGTTTGTGGCAGAATTCAGACCTGCGCTGAAGCAGAATAAGTTCTTGTTTGTTTTTTCTTGTTGTTGTTGTTGATGTTTTTAAATCCATGAAACTACACATGCAATATGCTTTACTGCTCAACCTAAGGAGGTTTCAGAATTCTGTAAACAAGCCTATGCCACATTTCTTGAAAGTTAACAAGCCCTATAGCTGCTAAAATAAGCATGACTTCATTTTAGCTCATGACTAATGCTTTCTTACTAAAGTAAGAGTCTAATCTGCATTCATCATTGATATCATCAGAAAAGAGTATCAATACACACAATTCTATTATAAATAAATTACTTACCACCAACTAACAAGAATGTGAAAACAGCTTGCTAAGGCAACAAAGATCAAGATGAATGAAGAACAGAATTTGACCCCCAGACCACTGTAGCTTTATGAGAGAGCCATCTGCTGCAGTTTCTGGGCGATGAACCTCCAAGTTGAATATCATGGCAGTAGCTCAAATTATCTTTAGAAACCAAGTCAGAGGACACAATGTCAAACGCCTTTAGGTGCTAGACAGATAACCCAATGATGACGTGGAACAAGCGTAAGAATTTGTTTTGTTTCTGTGAAATACTCCTCTTAGTAGCTTTCATTTTCCAACTTTTAATAGAGACTGTTGTGTAAGAAAGACTTCACTTTTCTCTTAGCTCTGTTCTAGGAAGAACAAGCACACAGACAGCCTGACAGTGGTGCCTGGGACTCCGGGTGTGGGATAAGCCCAGAATTCCAGCCTGGAATAAGGGTTATGGGGATCTGGACTGAACATTCCCACCTAAGGGGGAGCCAATTCCCAGCCCTCACCCTTTGCTAGCTCGAAAGAATGTGGATTCAGCCTTACTAGATTTTCAAATCCAAAGCTAGTGGGATTTCCCCGCCCTGAGATAAAGAGCTGGTGAGGAATGTTCCAGTTAGAGAGTCATAGTGATCCAGAAAGAACCCTGGGCCACACAGCGGGGGAAAGTTGCCCACATTCTCCTCCAAGACACAGCATCCTGACTGATTCCTTGTTCCTTCTGATAGCTCCAGGAAGCAGTTAAATACAACCTCTCATTTTGCTAAAGTGAAAGATGAGACAAAGACCTTGTAAGACATTGACTTCATGCCATAAGTAAAGTCACGTTCAATTTAGGCAAATAAATAATCCCTGAAGAGTGTTGTTCTGTTAGAATAGGAACCAAATTTGAACTAACTTGAGTTAAAGGAGGATACTAGATCTCCTGACTCTAAGAGTGGGGATTCTGCGTGGCCTTTGGAGGGCGATAGTGGACTGGAGTGCTGTGGAGACGCAGGAAGCCCCCCTTGTATATCTGTTTTACTCTCCTTTTATTTTTGCAGATCACTTTTCTCTATTTCCAGTCCAAAAGGTCGTTCCAAATATATTAATGAAGGCCCAAGAGTAAAATACAAGGACTGGGTGGGAGATGTACACAAGAAAATCCAGGCAAGTGACAGAGGGTTCTGGAGGTCAAGGGACAGAGCAACGGTGACAGAAGAGGTTGACATAAATCCATAAAAAGACCTTAATAAGCCTAAACAAGACAACAGCCATCACAGAAGCCAGAGGTGGGTGTTAAAATATGCGTGAATCCCTTTCTATTGTTCAGTGGCTCGGAGATCTGTCCACTTTCACTGGAAGAGTTTAAGAGGGACATTGTGTCCCCAGGGAAAACCCAGGCTCCATCTACGGTGAGGAAACACAGTGACTGATCTTCAGAGGAGTGTGGTTCATAATTCTGTGATGCAAGGATTTGCAGAGAGGCTGTGTGGAGTTTGCATAAGAATGCAAATAAACAAAAGAGACATCCCTAGATGGCTGAGTTTTCTTTCCCACCGATCACTTGCTTTCTCCTTCTGTTTGGCTCAATTTTATTACTAGAAGCAAAAAGTGAGCGGATTAGAATTTTATATCCTCTCATAGTTCATAAACATGATAGACATCCCTAAATAGTTGGGGAATTTTCAATTTTCATGGGATATCCTGTGTTGAATACAAGAATCTTTCACTTGGCCATAGTACTATTTAATTTCCATTGATTCTTTCCTCCAGAAGATGTTGCCGAGTGATCCATATGGAACTTTGTCTGCGGTGCCTTCTCTTGGTCTCTGCTCTCTCCCCAAAGGCTACAGTAGAAGCGTCCACATCAAACAGCGGTTTATGACACACACACAGAGGGTGGTTTTCCGTAAGGAGAGAAGGCATGGCTGATCTCCCGATGTCTGACGCGGCCTCGAATAGGGTCGAACTGTTGGTGACCATGAATGCTGAATTTAGCTGTTAAACCACGGGGACCACTTGAGGATTAGAGACTTTGCAGCAAAGAAGAAAAGCTATCACAGCGATGCTTCAGATGCTCAGAGTATTTGGTAGCCTGGGAGGGAGGTTGCGTGGGGAGAGCCAGGCGTGGGAATGAGGGGTTTAGACCAGTCTCACCATTGCCTAGGTGTGCAGTGATCTGGGCTTGAGACAACGTGATTTCAGGAGAAGGGAAGATAAAAAGATCAGCCTTAATACTTTCCCTTTTCCTCAGCTTTTCTTCCTTACCACACACTGAATTTTTCTGTTTTCTTTCCTATGAGAATTTCCCAGGGCAGCCAAACAGTTGTGTTTCCCTTTGACACCTGAGGCTCATCAGCCTCTGTCCTGCTGTTTATGACTTGAAAGCAGCCACGCAGGACACATGAAAGCCTGATCCTCAGTCTGTCTCTCTGATGACAGGCCCCGTCCAGTACCTTCAACAGCTTCTGTGATTTTTTTTTTTTTTAAGAATCATCTTGGTTTTTTTGTTTTGTTTTTAATTCATTTTATTTTTGGTTGCGTTGGGTCTTCGTTGCTGCATGCGGACTTTCTCTAGTTGCGGCGAGCGGGGGCTACTCTTCGTTGCGGTGCGCAGTCTTCTCATTGCGGTGGTTTCTCTTGTTGTGGAGCACGGGCTCTAGGCGTGCAGGCTTCAGTAGTTGTGGCGCACGGGCTCAGTAGTTGTGGCTCGCGGGCTTAGTTGCTCCACGGCATGTGGGATCCTCCCGGACCAGGGCTCGAACTCGTGTCCCCCACACTGGAAGGCAGATTCCCAACCACTGCGCCACCAGGGAAGTCCCAGCTTCTGTGATTTTTGATGTACTATGGATATTTAAACATAAACAGAGCCTTCTGAAGGTCTGGATGATGTCAACTCGTCTCCAGAAAATGACAGGGTATGACCCAATCTCCCAAGGAACTACATAACAGTCAAGCATGCACCTGAAGCTCTTTCTATTTCTGCCCTTTCTATTACAGGATTGCCCTCTTTTTTTTTTTTTTTTTTGCGGTACGCGGGCCTCTCACCGTTGTGGCCTCTCCCGCTGCAGAGCACAGGCTCCGGACGCGCAGGCTCAGCGGCCATGGCTCACGGGCCCAGCCGCTCCACGGCATGTGGGATCTTCCCGGACCGGGGCGCGAACCCGTGTCCCCTGCATCGGCAGGCGGACTCTCAACCACTGCACCACCAGGGAAGCCCGCTCTGTCAGTTTTGTCTTTCACAATCGTGTAAAGTAAGCTGAGGTTCTCCTCATGCAAACGCAGAGAGAAAAGAGTTGGAAGGCGGGTCCTTGTGTTTAGCCCTTGCTCTTGCTGGGTCTCCTTCTCAGCTCCGTCCAGGTGTGGTGGTCTGGTCTCCACTGTTTGCCCTTCTTTTTCTGTTTACCTCTTGAATATGAGGGTTTTATTTTGGACGTTTCCTGGTCAAAATCTATGGATTCTCAGTGTTTATCGTATACATATGGTTTAACACAGCATTTCCCGAAGTATGAGATGTGAGCCACTTCTGGAATGGGAGACGATTTTAGGGGGTTCATGTTCATACAGTTAATTGAAGTTGAATCCTGTGACGAGAATGTCATGTCCATTTCAATGCTTTTTCTATGCAGATTACATCCAGTTAGACGTGAAACTTGAACAGCTCCGTAAGACAGGCTAACCACTTGGTGACAGAGAATGCAGCTCTCAAGAGCAGAACTTTTAACAAGCAAAGATATAATTTAATAACATAGTATTTATTTTTATAGTTAGCTTTTATTTATGGCATGATACTGACTTTCTGGTGGTGGCAGTAATATAATTTTTTCTTTTAAGTTAATGTATTAAAGTGGAAAAAGAAAATTTATTTAAAGAAAAACTTTAAGCACATAATATCAATAGTATGTGACACGCAGGTGGAGCAAATCGTGACAGTAGGAGCTGTGGTGTAGAGTACCACCAAGTTGATACACAGGACACAGAGATCTGGAAACCATCCCTGTATCTTAATCCTTAGTCGTTTTATTTATTGTTTGTCAGTGAGTGGAGCGTGAGTTCGGAGATGCAGAGTATGAATACTGATAATACAAAGAGTTACAGAGTGTTGTTAGATGTAAGAGCACTGACTTGGATTCTCTTAAGTGCCTCAGTGTCTCTGCTGGAGAAATCTTGAGGGTGGTCCAAAGCAGCAGTTACCAAACTTCAGGGTCAGGACGTCAGATTCATGTGGAAGACTTTCTAAAACACAGATATAGCCTTACATCTCCAGAGTTTCTGATTCAATAGGGCCTAAGAATTTGCATTTCTGAGTAACTAGGTCCAGAGACCACATTTGATCTAAGCCAAGTCTTGGGCTAATTACTAATAAATTGTCTGGGGCTCAATTTTCAAAGGAAGGTTTTGACTACATATCACAGACTCATAAGTTTTTAGAGTTGGAAACAACTGATCCTGTGTTTTCTAAAGCATAGTACGGTTTTCACTGGTGGTATCTGAGAAGGATTTAGATGCTATACAAAAGGACACTATTTTAATTTTGTTATGCACTTATATTAACGTGTACTAGAAAAACGTGGTCCATCCAACCTATGATTTCACTGCTTCGAGATGAGGGTTAATGTGAGTCAATAAAAAATTATTCAGTAAATAATAATATGGGTTTTTCTTGGATTGTGACAGGAAACACGAATGATGGAATTGGGAAAATCTGGTTTATGCTATTCACTCTGATGATTCTTAAAGCCGTATCTCCTGAACAGCTCTCCCTCCTAAACTTCAGTTTCAAAGAGCCAGTAGTCTAATTGACCACTCTCAGTTATATTTAGTTTATATAGTTCAAGCCTTCAATAATTCTGTCTTTTCTCATGGCAGGTGCTTCCTAATTGCCTTTCTTCCACCCTGGCCACTCTCCACACCACTGCAAGAGGCATCTCCCTGAAACACAAACAAGAGCATATAACTCCCGTGCCCCCAGTCCATCAATGGCTTCTAGGGGTTCGGAATAAAGCTCAGATTCCTCAACATCTTACACTGGGCGCGTGGGTCAGCCTTCCACCACCCCTCCCACTCTTCTCCTGCATCTACCTGGGATTCACTTTTACCGAACTACTGCGCGTGTTGGGAACCTCCCCTCTCCCCGGCCCCTGCACCTTTGCACAGGCTCTCTGTCCGCCATAAACGACTTTTGTCTGCTGTTTCATCTGACTGATTCCTACTTAGTCAAGACTCAGCTGACACCACTCCCCATGGTAAGAAAATGTGCATATGTCAGTCAGGATATCTATCACACTATTTTTTACAGTAAATTTTTGAAATCATGGAGTGCGTAGCTGGAAACTTTCCAAATGTTATACAAGTGTAATTTCCTTTCTCACGTTTCTCCCTCAAGGTAGAACTGTTAATAGTTCAGTGTGTTCTCTAGATCTTTTTATCTGCATTTACGAACATACATATAAATAATGGAATCTACGAAAAGGTTCAGCAGTTTGCTTTTTTTCCATTTCATATCTCATGGGCATCTGTGCATGTCAGGGCTTGAAAATCCACCACATTCTTTTTAGCAGTTGCCTTTTCTTTAAGGAGAGATCAAGGGAAGAGACTGATTTTCATGTCTCCAGGGTTCTTTAGGAATGTTAGAAAATCTTCATTTAATGCAGCAACTTGTCTTTTTTTCCTCCTTATATCATGTCCTTGAATAAAATATCTACACTGTTTTCCCAGAGTAATTTCAAGCAGGATGTAGTAACTGACATCTCTTGTATTATTTATCTACACATTCATTTATTTATGTCATCAATCTTTCCCATCGTAATGCAGGCTTTTGTCCTTGTGACCCTCTGCCCCTAGGACCCATTCCTTCATTTTCTATATTTGAATGAAACATTGGAATGTTTCAAGAATATTATTGAATTCAATTTTCACAGTAACTCTGTACGCTAAGCAAGACAGAATTATTCCTATTTTACAAGGAGAAAGTTGAGGCTTAGAGAAAGTTGCCTAGCTACAGACTGGGCATCCTGTTCTACAATATGCCCTGTGTCCACATCCTCCTACTTGCCTGCTTAGGACTTGATGTCCCAGCAGGTATGCTCTGAATTCTTCTTTCCACACCCTCTGACATAAAAAAAAAAAAAAAAAAGTAGTTTGTTTAGTTTTCTTTGGATGAATTAATTTTCACTGAAAATATTCACACTAACAGTGACTTACTGTGTTACCCCTCCCAGAGTCATTATCATAGGAGTTGGTGAATTAATGTAAACGAATGAGAAACATGGTAGGAATTGTTGAAGAAAATACTTTTCATTGGAATAGACCTTTTGGTACACCCAAGCGATTTTACGTAGAAGACCGTCTGAATCCCCATCTCTTTACGAGGTCACATCTATTGCTTATGTGTTAGGAGGACACAGCTCTAACAATTTTTTTTTTGCATATCTTGCTTTATTTTTTCCACATTTTTTCTCTGATCCATTCCAGTCAATTTTTCAAATAACGCTGAAAGGAAATTCAGACGTGTCTAGTTTCTTTGAAAAGTCTTCTTCAGAATAGCTTACAAAGGTTTTGAACTGTGGGTATTCATTTTTCAAAATAACCCTTCGTGGAAATGACCAAAATAATTTTCAGAAAATAAACCACTGGGACCTCATTACTTTGCAATTGCCACCTGACTCTTGAGATCTCACTTGAATTCTGTGAATCTGAGATTTTTATTGCTAAATGGTGACCAGGGAAACTAACAGCAATGTCTTCAAAGCACTTTGAGGTTTTTAGGAGCCATTTATTGTTTTACTGTAATATCTTCACCTCCTGGCATGTGTGTATATTATTGTTTGTAAACAACGGGGCCCAAGGAGGAGGAAGACTCGTCCCTGGCAAAGAGTTTGCCTTCTCTTCCTTACATCTGCAAGAAAACACGACTTTTTTCAAGAAAAGTGTTAGCACTGAAATCTCTAAACTTTATTCAGAAAGATGACTTTTTTAAAAAAATAAAGAACTAGGCTGCATCTTTATCAGCAAGATTTTTTCACCCCTGTGGTGCTTTTTAATACACGTAGAAAGATGGTCAGTGACTCTGAGAAGAGTGCAGTGCCGTTTCCTGTTGGGAGTGAAGGAGGGTCAGCAACATCTGTCCCCTGAATAGGGTCAGGGAGACGCAGGTGATGGAAACGGGGGTCGGGGCGAGCTGATCCGTTAGGGGAGGACGCCAGGAAATAGCATCTCTGGTTTGCTGTGAGAGATTTAATCAACTTCAGGAAACAAATGAAAAATCTGGGAATTACCTAGCGATAGATCTTCTAGTGTCCCCTGTTATCGTAGTTGTGAACAAATCACTCTTTAAATCAAATCTTTGTCTTACGATGATCAAAGGATTAACGATGGGACAGATGATTAACGATGGGACAGATGATCACTTACAGAGTGTCCGCAGGAGCCAGGCTCCGTGACAAGCGTGCTGCATGTAGATCGATGCCGTTCCATCCTTCCCGTAGCCTGCGGGGCAGGCACTAGGTGAGGATGCTGCACCCCAGAGTTAACAGTCTGCTCAAGGATAAAGCGCTGTAGGTGCAGGGGTGTGAGCCGAGCTAGACATGGCCCCCACCCCCTTCGGCTGGCTGGCTTTTCCAAACGGTGGACTGAGCTGCAGTGCCTGAGGGTGAAGTGGCTGTAATGAAGAACGGAAGCTACAAACGAGGAAGCCTCCCGGCCTGCTGGGACTGAACACTCTGAAGCATTAACAATGCTACTAACAAAATAAACATTCCCGGGGCAACAGTTTGATACTTTAATGTGTTCTTTGTGCTACCGATCATTTAGTCAACCAAATTTAGAGGACACCCGCTTTGCGAAGCTCAGTTAAATATTGCGTGTACTTGCAAGAGGAATAAAGGATCGCTGTTGGACGTCTGGAAAGTTATATTGCGATGGTGACCCTGGGAGATGGGAAGAGGGTGAACGGATATGAGAGGATGAGGTGAATGTCTATTTTCACACTGTTGTTGCTGGTGATTTGAATACTCTAACGGTGATTCACATTACCTAAAACAGAGCAATCACGTAGCAGTTGCTCAGTTAATTTCACCACCGAAATCCCTGAATTGAATAAAGTGTGACTCCCTAGTCACCTTCGCCGTCCCCCCTCCCTGTGTTTATTTGCCCTGGTGGAAAGAACACTGTCCTGGACGTGGGGAGCCGTGGGCCATGGTTCCAGTGCTACACACTGACTGCGTGACCTAGGAGAGGCACTCTGCTGCTGTGTGGACGGCAGAGATGGCCAGAGTCTCCATCGTTTGCATTCACATCCTTTGGTCGTAACCTCCCCACACTGGTCCTGGGCTGGACCGCACACCTGGCTTTGAATGATGGACTTGAGCAAAGGGGACATTGCAGACGTGCAGATGCGACTTACTTGCCTTTGCTGCTCTCAGAGCTCTGACTGCCAGGTGAAGAAGCCCGGGTTGGCCTGCAGGGCGATGACGTATGCGTGGCCAGGTGTCCTTCCGTCTGGGCCAGACATATGAGAGAGGTCATCCTAGTCAGCAGCAGCTGGCTGCCTCACTAGCCAGTCCAGCTAAAAGTAGCTGAGGAAACTGCCCAGCTAATTCACGGAATTAGAGCTCAATAAATGGTTGTCTCTTTACGTCTCCAAGTCTGGGGTGGGCTGTTCATAGCAAAAGGTAACAGATGCAAAATCGAATTAAAAATCATAAACGATCAGTAACAACATAGGCCCTGCCTACCCCCATGGCCTTGCTGGAAAGAGCTGGTTGATGACCGCGCTGTGACCGGCAAGGCTCCGAAGGGCAGAGCTGAGAGGAGGAAGGTGGGGCAGGGGCAGCAGGCAGAGGCCCTGGGTGGGCGGAGGCCGGGACGGCGGCCTCTCTGGTCTGAGGCTGACCAGCAGAAACTCCCCCAAGTTTCTCGCCATGGTCAGAAGGACACTGCCAACTGCTGTCTTTCCTTTTGACATTAACGTTTTCTCAGTCATTTGACTTTTATCCTCTCTTTCTTTTTAAAAATACTCAGCATATCTGGATTCTCTCTGAATATCAGTTGCATGGGAATAGACATAGAGTCCATAATAAAAAAAATTCTGAGAGCCCAATATAGAGATAAGGAAAAACATTTCTAGTCTGTGGCAACACAAGGAATGCAAGGTCCGTAAACAAGAAATGTTCAAAACGGGGGAAAATTCTTCCTCAGCTAGACATGTACTTGACCCAATTGGGTCTGTAAGTGATAGATTTGTGTGTGTTGTTTCACGTTTGTCGAGTGAGCAAGTACTTTTTCATAATCTGGTGCTACTGTGAAATATAGGTCATATAGAGAAAAGTGCACAAAACCTAGAGGTACCATTTATTGAAAAATTATAAAGCAAACACCTCTGTGAGCACACTCAGGTCCGAAGAGGAGGCTTGCTCACACACCAGCGTCCCACCCCATTCACACCCAGTGTTAACCACAACCCTGACCTGTATGCAGTCAAGTCCCTGCTTAACTGGATAGTTTTACCGCCGCTGCAGAGTTTAACCATCTATGTGTGTATCCCGAAACACGACAGTTCAATCTTACCTGCTTCAAATTTTATATAATTGAAGTCATTCTCTATATATTCCTTTTTGTCTTGGTTTTTTTGTCTAATGCTCTTTATTCCTTGCTTTGTGTAGCTGTAGTCTATTCATTTTCACTGACAAGTATTCCATTCTACGCATACGCCAGAGAACTTACTGTGTGGAGAGACATATCTGTAGTTTCCAACGTTCGGGTCTTACAGGCAGTGTTGCTGTGACTGTTCTTACACACCTCCTTGTGCACAGGCACACACGTTTTTCGAGGGAGTGCCCTTTTCGGGCCATAAGATAAATGTCTCTTCAAATTTAGTAGAATAGGCCAAAGTATCTTTTAAAGTGGCGTGACCACTTCGGCTGCAGGCTAATAGCAGGAGTGTTTCCAATGTTCCATATCCCTGTCAGCACTTGATTTTGTCAGACTTTTAATTTTTGCCAGTCTGGTGGGTGTGTGGTAAAATTTCCTTACGATTTTAATTTGCGTTTTTTAATTATTAATGAGGCTGAGCATTTTTAAATATGTTTTTAGCCATTGGATTTCTTTTTTGTGAAGTGCTGGTTCAAGTTTTCTTTTTTTTTTTCTATCGTGTGACCTTTTTCAATGCTTTGTAAAACATGTTTTGAATATGAAAGTTTGTCTAGTTTTATGTGTTGCAATAGCTTTTCCTGTTTGGGTTTTTTTTTTCTTCTTTATTAATATGTGTCTTTTTTTTCTGGTTGCTTGTTGTATCTTATTTAAGAAAACTTTTCCTGCCCTGAAGTCACAAAGATAGTCTCGTATATCAGCTCCTAAAAGCTTTACAGATTTGTCTCTTACATTAAGTGTGTAACACACCAGGTGTTAATTCATGTATGTGTATGAAATAAAGCTGTAATTTCATTGTTTTCCATATGGAGACACACTTGCTTCAGAACCATTAATTGAAAAGAACACAATTTCTCCTCTGCCCTGTCCTGCCATCTCAGTTGTAACTCAAGTGTTCAGATACCCATGTGTTCATTTCTGGCCTTCTTATTCTGCTTCCCCGGTTAACTTGTCTATCCTGGCACTAAGGCCACATTCTCCTAATTCTCATGGCTTTATGGTAAGTCTTGATATCTGGTAGTGTATATCTTCACACTTAGTTCGTCTTCAAGAGAGAGTCTTAGCAGTTCCTGGTCTTTTCCATTCCCATACAAATCTACCATGAGCCTGGGAAGTTCTGATCACACATACAAATTGTTTGTTGCTGGTACATGGAAGTATTATCACATTCATTTTTATATGTTGAACTTGTATGTTTTGACAGGGAATTGACACAATCAGAGTGTTAAAGATAACTCTGGAGGTAATTTGGAGGACTGGGTGGGAGGGAAAAGACAACTGCAGAATCTACTGGAACTAGGACCAGGGCAACAGCAACAGAGGAGGCAGGGGAGCTTGTTTAGGAGCAGTTTAGGAGCAGTTTAGGAGACAGTGGGGAAGACAGCCAAGCCATTGTCTCCAAGTGACTGATGTAAGGAACGAGGCTTTGGGGGAGGGAGATTACATGAATGTACCAAAAAAAAAAAATTAGTGAATGGATGGGAACTTCAAAATAGGCTGCCCACAGGCTATGTGGAAATTTTTACAACAGTAAAATTTCAGAAAAAAAAGTCAGAATTGTAGAGAATTTTGAAAGAACAGAGATTTGCGGTTGGTATGAAACTGGTGATTGACAAACACGTTAACACAGGAATTTCACCTGGCTCCGCTTCGTTCAATATTTTTCCATTTTTGACATTCTTAGCAGTAGGTTTTTTGATTTCTACATCTGGTGCCTTTCAGGTAACTTGATTTCCGTTTGTCACATCATACATCTTGCTGAAAATGCATTTAAATATTTTTCAATTGATAGTATCTTCCAGGGTTTGACTCAGCCTGTGTTTGCTTATAAATGCTTATTTTTTTCTCCTATGCTGAATTTTTTTTTTGTTATGTTCTTTAACAAGTTTAAGAAAAGCAGATCAGACAATAACTCGACTAGTATGTTTCAAATTTATATTTGTTCCCGTTCTTGTTAAGAGATTAACAAGATACATATTAGTTTGTGACCACCAGGTGATGATTAGGGAAATTTCATTTGCTTTGAAATGTATGAATATTTAACGTGTCATTGCCATCAGATATTTCACACTCAAGATCACACTTTCTCCTTCCATTCCTTGGCCTTCTGGGTTTTGCACTTTTGAAGGAAATGGGCCCTCTAGAGCATGACAAATCTGATTCAAAAGTATCTGCGATAGGATGTTATTTTATCTATCAAAAGCTAATGTAACTGTGGTCTCTTCTCAGTTTGGGACTCGTAGGCTTGGGAACTGTTCATGTAAATTCTAATCTTAGGCATGTGCATGGCAAACATGGAGAAACCCCTCAGATAATTGCCCAAGAGATATGGATTAGGGAGGATGCAAGACCCTCAATTAAGACATTTTTGAATTTAGTAAATTATAGCCTGATTTTCAAAAGCAATGGTGGTATTTGCAAATGAGAGAAGGGGAAAAAAAAAGATAGGGTGTAGGAATAAACACAACAAAACATTTGTGCGTGTGTGTGATGGGGATGCGGGTGAGAAAGGACATTTGAACTTTTTGCTGTTAACCTTTCAGGGTGAAACATCAAATTTCTGAAGCAACGGTGACAGGATGCCTAGAGAAAAAAGAACCAGAGCCTGAGTACTCCCTAGGAATGGGTGACAGGCTGACAAACATACTGATGCCACGGAGGTGTGTCCTCCAGGCTCGGGATTTAGTGAAAGTCACAAGACTCAAACTCAAAGCCCAATTACGTGTTTGGATATGTCATTTCATCTCTGTGTTTTGACTTCCATAGAACATGGTTTGCTATGGATCTAAGACTCATCCCTTACTGTTTACTCAACAGTGGACGAAAGGGAATTCTTTAGCCATCTAACGTCTCATTTTGAACCTATTTTAGACCCCTGTTGTTCTACGTAAGTTCTATCTGCCCATTTTTCATCACTCATAAAATGGATGTTTCCAAGTGGCGAGCCCGTCACACTTTCCCTCGAGGAACGTGGTATTAGGAGTGGAGCTGGCCCACCAAACCACTGGAAGGGTTTGTAGCAGCCTGAGTTTATTTGGGAGACAGAAAGCGCAGAGTGGGTGAAACAAGGGAAGTGAAAAATGCTGCCTGCCATGTCAGTAACCAAAGGATGTTGCAGCTCTCAAGCCACTCTCAAGGGGACTCTGAGCCCTGAGGGGACTCAGCATGGAGACAAACGGGCTGCCCGCTGTGCAGCCACCCAGACGATGCACCTGCGGGGACTCAGGATGGGAAAGCACAGGATACTGGCCCCAGAGAGCTGAGGTGCATATCCAAGGAATGGTACCAGTGAGACCAGACGTGTATCTTCCCATACATAGAAAAGCACTAAATTTCTTAACTTGAGATGTCTGGTTTTCTTTAATTAAGAGTAATCTTTTGAAACTGTGACTACCTGGTCTTTGTTGCAAGACCTCCTATAGATCCCGGCCCCTCCCTGACCTCTGCAGAGCAGTCTATCTGAGAGGCTGCCTCCTGGGCTTACGTCCTCAGTTTTGTCAGCCAGATAAAATATAATTCTCGACTTTCAGATTGCGCATTTTTTTCAGTTGACATTAGTAAAAGAATTTTAACTCTAATTAAAGAGTAACTGTAAGACACAAGGAAACTCTATCTAGTACCAAAGGGCTGAGGGAGAAAACCCAAAGAAGGCTGCATTTGGAAGGAGTGCAGACTTCTTGGATAAAGGGTGCCTCGGTCCCCCAGTAGCAGAGAGGTTGGCTGGAGTGGATTTGGGGGAAACAGCAGGCAGCCCTGCAGGTGCAGGTGGGGAGCAGGTCGTGGATGGGTGCACTGCGGGTCTGGATGCCGGGGGGGGGGGGGGGGGGCGGGCAGAGGCCTTCGGAGGGTGGGATGCACGGGGTCCTGAGCAGGCTCTCACCAGGCCACGGTGGCCAGGTTGCAGAGGGATTGTGGCCTGGGCCCGCGGCTTGGGCAGGCTCCTTCCACAGTGGGAGACGTGGCCTGCCTCCCGACCTGCGTTGGAAATTGCCAGAAGCCTCTTCCGCTTGCTTAACTGCAAAGGAGACATGCTGAAAGGAATTCGTGGTCATAAAGTACTATATTCAAGGGTGTGTTCGGACTCATGAGGCAATAGACTGATAACTGACACAGAGGCCAGGAACGGTGAAGAGCGTTGCAGAAACGATCGGGGCTCTTTCCTGTCTGCAAAAGGAGAGCCTTTAAGAAGATGCTGGCAAACAACCTTTTTTTCCGGTTGACAAAAGACTCCAAAACTTTGATGTTTCTTCAGTACTCTGGCATATTAATTTGTGCATTTCTAAGGAGAGCAGTTTCTTATCTGTATTTTTAAAATACACTCTGTTGTAAAGCAGAAACTAACACACCATTATAAAGCAATTATACTCCAATAAAGATGTTAAAAAAAAAAAAAGAAATGAGCAAAAAAAACCCCATGCAAACCTTAGAGAGTAATATTCAAACAAGCATGTCCAAATAACCCAAAGTAATGAAAACATTCAGCCTCTGGAAAACCATAAAGGGAACGCAATGCACAAACCCAGGGGATGCTTCTCAGGTCCTCTGCTTCTCTTTCTCACAATCCTTTTTCATATCACTTTACATGGAGCCCCTCGTCTGCAACCCTGCCCTCCCAGCACATAGCGAAAGGTCACAGAATAAACCCTCTTCTTCTCCAAACCCTACGACTTACTCTCTTCTCACACTTGCTCTCTTCTCCCCCGCCACCCCGAACTTTGTCTCTTTTTCACCCTCCTACTTACGTTTCCTTCTCTCCGTAGACTCTCTCTCCATCTCCTCTTTTGCATTCTTAGCTTCAGTCCTTCTTGGCCCATTTCCTAATTCAGCCTCTTGAGAGTCCTTGAACTAGTCTGTCAGAAGGCAGAGGCGGGGGAGGGGGCGGGCTCTCGTTCTCCTCACTGGGGTGGGTGGAGGCTGGAAACCTTCCCCGATCATAAGTCCTGTCCCCTTCACACTGTCTCCTCAACAATCTTTGTGGACTCCTGCAAAGAGATAGTCAATATTCAATATGTAAATATCCTTCCAGAAGTTCCTTGAGTTTACAATCTAGGCCACCCTCTTCTCTCTCTTTACTGGGCTGTACGTAATCTCTCTCGGTTCCTTGAAAGGGCAGCCAGGTGAATTGTGAATGTACACCACACACACACACACACACACACACACACATAGCACTCTCCCTTCTAGAAAGCCTTGAACATCTGTATTAACATTTAAACTCTTGTCCCTTAGAGGAGTGCCCGTGCCCTTGTAGTCTGCAAAAACCTGTGCACCCTAAGTCCCCGTATTCGCAGTTGCACGTTCTTTGTGGGCACTGAGACCCTGCCTGCGCTCGGCCCTCCCGCACTGCATGCATCACAGAAGGCGCGAGAGTCCGTGCTGAGCCTTCAGGTGCCTTTTACCTACTTACAAACCAAGAAAAGGAAGTTTCTAGGGTTTAAATACATCTTAGTTCATTATGCTTTTAAGATGTATACAGGATTTTATTGTTTTAATGGAAATCAGTCAGGATTTACTTTCTAAATGTGGTGGTCAGTCGTCCTTCATGAAGTATTTGAGCTTCCTTTCTCTTCTAGATGCACAGTAAGATGGTGCATTTCTGCCCCAGAGCACTGAATTGCCATCACAGGGAGCTGTCTTTCCCTTTGTCATGGTGACTGGGCACATTCGAGATGGTAACTGCTCCATCAGTCAGACTCCAGCACGGGAAGACATAAAGCAGAAAACTCTTTATAATTTCTCCCCTTTGTTGTGTTAAGGAACTAAGATTTGGGGCTTGTCTGTTACGTGGCGTAAACTGATGCTTTTCTGTTTAGCCCATCCTCGCCAGCTCCCTGAATGTGAACATCTCTCCTTGCCCTAATGATTATATTTTTTAATCTTAGATAAGTATCTTAATTAACTATAGATTGTCGCAGCGATTGTACCAACTTCCCCATCTTGTGATGTTTCTGCCGTCGTTTTTTGAGAGAAACAGTTACAGAATTATATAAATAAAACTAGTTTTGTAGCAAGGATTCCCCATGACTTTAATGTGTTAAAATTGTTGCAGAGGGAGAGCTTTCCATTAGAGTACATCTTCTCTAATTTTTTGTACTAACTTCCCAGTGATTTCCTTCATTAGCTTTCATTCGCTCATCTATTCATGAATTCATTCATTTATGTTTTTGTTCAGTAAACTATACTGAATGCCAGGCATGGAGCCAGGCTGGGGGTATCAGTGTGAATAAGACACAGTGTCTGTCACTATTCTTATGTTAAGTTACCAACCCATGTCTTGTTTAGAAAGAGTAGGAATATTTAAAAGTAAAAAAGAAAGTCACTTCTAAATAATCCTGCATTTAAATCTATACATCATCTTCTACACAGTGAGACGGTTTAAAGCGATGAAAATGTATGATAGACAGGGAGTGTCCTGCTGGTTCCACCCACATTTATACCTTACCAATGTGGGATAGCTAACTTGGAATACGCTCTATATAGGCAATACTGGCTTTCATGTGCATTTGGTATAGTTGATATAACAGATCTGGAGATACAACAGAAACTTGGTAAAGTGTGGAGGTAACTTTTTTCATTTGCCACGGCAGCTGAGCTGGTGTCGCCTATTTCCCACTCTTAATGGCAATTGTAAAATACTGCAATAGCGCCCTCCAGTGGTTGAATTCACTCATTTTAGGCGTACTCGGATCTCGTGTTGGTTGGTGCCTGCTGTGTTCTGTTTCTGGATGGCTTCCCACCACTGAGTATTCAGTTGGTTTAAAAAAAAAAAAACCTGCAGATAATACTTGCCAAGACAAAAATTGAATTACGGAAAATCAACACCAAAAGAACAGAGCCCTCACAGGTTGCGCCTTCCTAGGCAGGAACGTAGAGAAGAAAACATATTAGAAAATGTTTACTGTGTGGGTGATGAGATTTCAAGGTACAAGTGGCGTGGGTGCATCAAGGACAGGATGACGAGAAGTCTCTCCCACAAACATGCCTCCTGGCCGGTTTTCAGGTGAGCGCTTCTATTCAGGTGGACTTACCATATCTTCCATGAGGGACTACCTATCTGCTCTTCTCTCGCTGTCTCTTTATCTATGTATATCCCCCCATCTCTGTGATAATCCTAAAAATGTCTGAAGTGTGACCGAATACATGCTACAATGTATGCCACACCTCAATGTCATATTGACATTTGGGAAGAATATATCATTCTATAATACTACCTTGAAGCATGTAAATGTGAAATAAAAACATATTTCTCTTCTCCTATATTTGTCACCAGGGATGCTTTTGGTTCTCCCAGTGAGGTTTTAAAGGGCTTTTTAATCCTACATTCCTGTCAGTCCAGATAACAGTTTGTTAGAAACTTTGCAGCCTAGATCAGGTCCTGGGGGACGGAGCAATAAAACATAGTCCATTATGCTGAAATTATCCTGTCCCTTGGTACTAGAATTATAAAAACAATAAATTTGGTTCATGCTGATAAGTACAGGTGGGAAAGAAGGTATAAAGGACATACTGTGTCCTTTTTTTTTTCTCCTAATAAACCTATAGAGAAGCAGTTCTGATCATGAAGAGTGAGAGGAAAATGGAGAAGAAATGGGGAAGATGGAAGACCGTATGTGACATCATTCCTCTGGTGGATGCCTTTGGCAGAAGCCGAGTGGAATTGTTATATTTCCATATACATAATATTTGCCATGTATTTAAATAAGATTTAAATATAGTAGAGAAATTAAAAACTATCTGAGAGATCATGGCCCTCTTGGAGAGCTATGGGTGCACAAGTAATGACATAACTGAGAGCTACAGATAAATTAAATGAAGCTATTTAATTTCTGGCTCACATTTTAGAGAAAGCTGTTTGAACACACACGTGCACACACAAGCACATTCATTAACCATCTGTTCTAAAATCAAGGAGCAGAAACATAAACCTTTAGCCAATATATCCAATAAATGCTAAAAAGCACATTTCGATCCTCGGTGGGTACCATTTAAAGGTGTGAAAGAACAACAGAAATGCAGAAAAAGGTCCAAGGCTCTGAGATGCCCAGTGAATGGTGCTCTCACTCCAGCTGGCTGGGCCTGGAATTTGAGCATCACCTAGTATCCAGGAAGATGAAAATGATAGCTTTCTCACCAAACTTTGCTCATAGTTCTTTAACTAATCTTATTCTTAAATGGAGAGGTTGGTTTGGAAAGCATAGCTCCAGTCAGCCCAAGCTCAAGACGGAGCTCTCTCAGATACATTGATTTTGATACAGCGATGCTACATCACGGGACACCTGCTAAGGATGCTTAGAGTCAAGACAAGGGCTGGAAAAAGCAGATGGGCTCAAGGTCCCCCAACGCCACTTCCAGACCTGCCCCTTCCCCAGCTCTGTCTGGCCTATCCAGTGGAAAATTCTTACAATGAGAATTAAGATTCTTGCTGTGTCACGTTGCAGCAATATCACTGCCACACTTGGGGGTGAATTGACCTATTTAAGCTGCAGAACAGTGGACGTTGATAGTGGTGTACCTCCTTGCTTACTGCCTCATGTTAAAGAATGCTGCGTGAGATGTGTAAAGGAAAGATGTTAACACATATTTCTTCTGGGTGAAGGATACACGAGTGTTTAGTTTACTCCGTAGAGTTTGCTGTATGTTTGAAGCCTTCCAAAATTTTTAATGAGAAAAAAGAAAAGCAGTGCTGAAAAGTTTAAAAAAAAAAAGAATTCTGAGTGGCTTCAGAAGACTGTGAGATCCAGGGCCATCCCTATATCAATATTATCTACATATTTATAACCATTTAACAGTCCTCTGATGCTTACTGGGTGGCAGGCACTGTATTGGCTATGGGCATAACTTCGTGAGCACACAGACATGTACATTCTCACCTCTGTGTCTTCCCTGGTGCTAGAAAGCCTTCCATCTTTCTCACGGTGTTTGTTCTACCTGAACTTCAAGGTCGAGCTCAAGTCCCCACCTGCCCCGTGAAGCTTTCATGCACCCCTGCTTTCTAGAAAACTTTCTCTACTACATGCTTGGTGTTTAATTGTATCCTACCTGAGCTTCCTCTGTTTTCCTATTTCCCTTAGCACCGTGCTGACCATGGAAATTACCCAGTAAGCACTGCAGGTTGATTATTATTATAGGCAAATGAGACAATAAAAACAACGTGCTTTGGACACAGTCAGATAAAATAATGCAGTTGGAAGTCTGATATCGGGTAAGAATGCCATGATCTATAACAGAAAAGAAAAAAAATTAGCTTGCCCATCAAAGTGAAGTAACAAAGGTTCTGCAAAGCTGCTACAATTTTGTAAGAAACATAATGGTCCTCTCTAATGTGGTTTGAAAATTCTACATTTGTACCTGAATTGTGTTTTGTTTAGTTGCAACCTGGATATGTCAGAGTAGACAGTATCTCTGAGGTTTACTCTTTGTTTTTTGACTCTGTTGCTAAATGACTGCTGCATGCAAATATGTTTTCTGTGCCCAAAGCAATAACTAGACGTTTAAAGAAAGGATAACCCTGCCAAAAGAATTCTGGTTGGCTGTCTATCACATAAATTAATTCCTCCGAAAACAGGCTATTTTCTCATCTGCTTTAATGGTGCTCAGAGCAGGTAGCTGTGATTTTCTGCTGGATCTTATGCTCATGAGCCCGCTGAGTATTTTATTTTGTTATGGCCCATTAAAGAGTGGGCTTGCTAATGTTCCATCACTACACAGTCATGCAGAGGATGGATTTCTTCTTCAGACAAATGGAGTTAGAAGACTATTATTCTTTCCCCACTTTCTTCCCCAACTGATGGATCATTTAAAAGCCATGGGGGAAGAGGATCTTAAAAATCTCCAAGAAGCAGTTTTAATAGGCATAATATATTCAAGACATAAATAAAATAAAATAAAATACATAAAAAATCTGGTGGGAAAATATTTCCAGTTAGTGGTTTTTCTTTGTTCTTCCCCAGGGTGTGTTTCTCCACAACATTCAAGAGAACCAACACAGAGACTCAGCTCAGTGTTAGGTTAAGAGTATTGCAGCCTCCTGATCGGCTATTGCAATCATGAAATACATACACATCAGCCAAACTACTCGATTCAGGATGAATCAGGTACTGCAGTCATCAGAGTCGTCCATTTGTATTTAAACCAACTGAAGAATAATGAATCCATGTGATTTGAAAAGACTGAAACTAAGAAAGATCATGTGACCATTTCAATATTTTCTAAATGAAATAAGTCACTATCAGGACTTACATAGAATTCATATTCAATGGTTTTGAACTTTGTTTAAGAAAGGTTAAAGAGAGCATTTTTGTAATACCTTGCAAATATCACATATTAGATACTTATATATCTCCTAACTAAGGAATATTCTCCCTGATGAGCATGTAACTTGTCAGAGAGCAGTTATGAATAGTGATAATTTTATATATGTCCCCTCCTCCCGAGGTGACATTGGCTCAAGAGCTCTCTTTCTTTTGTGTGTGTGTGTGCGGTACGCGGGCCTCTCACTGTTGTGGTCTCTCCCATTGCAGAGCACAGGCTACGGACGCGCAGGCTCAGCGGCCATGGCTCACGGGCCCAGCCGCTCCGCGGCATGTGGGATCTTCCCGGACCAGGGCACGAACCCGTGTCCCCTGCATCGGCAGGCGGACTCTCAACCACTGAGCCACCAGGGAAGCCCAGGAGCTCTCTTTTAAATGCGTAGGGGTGTTCGCAGGCCATCAGACAATGCATTTGTTGACATTCAATCACTGGTCAGTAAGATCATTATTCGCATCTGCTCTTTCCACTTGAGTTCCCTTTGGTCAGGTTAGAGAACTATGTCATCTTGGTGTTGTGTACCCCACACCCATGATATTCAGCAGGGAGTTTGGCCACTCCGTGAATGTTTATTGAATGGAAACATTTGGGAAATCTTTGGTCCAGCACAAGAAACCACTGCTCATTTCTTTTACTGTCTTTGTCTCTGGGATAAGCATGGATAGTTTTCTTTCTGCTTTTTCCATTGGTGGATCACAACCAATATCTGTGTCCTCTTTGGCAAAATGGGAGGCCTTGGAGTTATAATTGAGTGATGCTATCTTTGCATCTAGGACTAAAGCATAAAAAGTGAACTTAGGAGGAGGACGAGACAGGAGACAGAGGCCTGTCTGTGGGACCAGCTGAGCCTTCCTTTGGCTGGTGTCTGTGGTCATGATTCCCCCCTGCTCTCCAAGTCTAGGCCAAGCTGCAACGGGCAACATGAACATCCCTACTTCTGATTTGGATACATTAAAATAACACCCACAGGGATACAAAAGGATAGTCCAATGGGATGTAAGTCAAGAGAGATGCTATTAATTGAGAAAAACCACATGTTTGACAAGTATAGAAGACACTGCCTTTCTGGAACATGATGATCTAAAGCCCTGGGGCGCTGTGGAAGCAGTAGAGCATCAGTATTATACAGTAGAAGCTCTACAAATGTGAACTTAGAATTTAAAATCAATAACTAGAAACAATCAGGATATCTTCCAGCAGGTGGAGAGTTAAACAAATGTCATATATCCACACCACGAAATACTACTCAGCAATAAAAAGGAACAGACTACTGATACACACAACTTGGGTGAATCTCCAGGAACTATACTGAGTGAAAAAAAGCAATTACCAAAGTCACATACTATGTGATTCCATTTATGTAACATTTTGAAATGGCAAAACTATAGAAATGGAGAACAAACTACTAGGAGTTAAGGAGAGGATGGCGGAGGGAGGGAAGAAGGGTCCTTGTGGAGGTGGAACGTTGTATCTTGATTGCATAGACGTCAACATCCTGATTGCAATTACCGTGTGGTGATTTTTCACAATGCTGCTGTTGGGGAAAATGAGGTAAAGGTTACATGGGATCTCTCCATTACTTCTTACAATTTATGTGAATCTAAATGATCTTGAAACTAAAAGTTTAATTATAAAAGTTCATAATAATAGGAGGATGAGAAAAAAAAATACTATCAAGTAGAATAAGTTGCTTAGATATCGTCCTCTACTTCTTACCTGTAAAAAGAAAGGGAAATTGTGCTAAGCATTGCTTTACAATGAAAATAATGTGTGTGAGAGAATATAGAATGGGAAACTCATTGATAATATTGATTCCTGTAGCCAAAGCAAGACAGAAGTAAGATAGAATCCTAGTGTGATTAAATAGCACCATTATTTGCATTATCGCTAAATTAGGGGTATTTTCAGCTGCTTAATTCTCTGTCATTTCTCTTCTTCACTTTAGGTAGATCAAAAACACTAGTAGTGCTATTGTATGAGAGAGAAATCTTAGTTGAAGGTATATTTATAACAGTACTAAGACTCAAATTTAAATGATGCAAAACTGAGGGTTATTTCTAAGACACTGCTATAAAATTGATGCAAAATAGAATTCTACCGTTATATTTATTCAAAAATCAAAGTGATGTAGGGTGATTTGAATGAAGTAGGTCACTGCATTGCAAAATGATGTTGCTGGTTGCTTACAATTTGGGAGAGGGAGGAATCTGGCCATACAAAATGGCTTCAAAACCTGCAACTGGGGCTTCCCTGGTGGCACAGTGGTTGAGAGTCCGCCTGCCAATGCAGGGGACACAGGTTCGTGCCCCGGTCCGGGGGGATCCCACGCGCCGCGGAGCGGCTGGGCCCGTGAGCCATGGCCGCTGAGCCTGCGCGTCCGGAGCCTGTGCTCCGCAACGGGAGAGGCCACAACAGTGAGAGGCCCGCGTACCGCAAAAAAAAAAAAAAAAAAAAAGCATCTGGAAACACATAATTCATATTGTACAAAAAGAATGACTTCTTCCACACAGTGCTTCCTCTTTCCTGTTACTCTTCCCCCGTCTCATATAGATACATGTACATATACCTTAAACTTTGGGGGGATACGAGCCTACACACTGTAATGAAAAGAAATATCAACATAAAGGATACTATTTTCTGTTCTTTCTTTATTCTTCATTGTCTTCTTTTACAACGAGGCAATTACTTAGCTTTGGTCCTACGTGTACTCAGTATGTGTTCTTATCAAACATAACTATGTTTTGTATAAAAGAAAGTCAAATAGTTATTTCATATTCTTATTAATAAATAGACTTGATCTTTTGGATCAAGTCAAGATCTTTTGATCTTTCCCCACACCCTGCAATTTAAAACTCTCACTTTATAATGGGCAGAGCTGCCCTTAACAGCCTTCAATTCCCTGCTGGTCTCTACCATCTGGCACATTTTCTTGGAGCTTGTGACATAGACATAGATTTTTGAATGTCAGAGCAGGAAAATTTCTTGCTAGAGAGACACTGAGGTGTCAGTCATCATTAAAATCAAGCTCTCGAGTGACTTAAGTCAATTCCTACCAATGGAGCAACTCCTGCCAATGAATATCAGCATCTGTATTAGGTTAGTAAAAAAGTGGGGGTTAGAACCTGTCAGGCCCTCATCTTCTCTGTGACCTTAACTCCCAGCCTTAGTCATTTAAAAAGTCTTATTAAATTCCTGTATTAGTGTGCATATATGAAATAGTAAACTAATAAGGACCTACTGTATAGCACAGGGAACTCTACTCAGTACTCTGTAATGGCCTATATGGGAAAAGAATCTGAAAAAGAGTGGACATATGTATATGTATAACTGATTCACTTTGCTGTACACCTGAAACTAACACAACAGTGTAAATCAACTATACTCCAATAAGAATTTTTTAAAACTTCCTGTATTAGAAGACTACTTATGAATTCATAGTTAATTTTCCAATACCACTGTCATTATCCGAAAAATAGCTCAAACATGGAGTGTGTCTAAAAGTCTATAGCATTGTTCCAATCCCAGCAATTTCCTACCCGAAACCTAGTCACAAAGAAAATTGTTTTCGTATCTCCCAGAGTATGAGTAAAGGATATGCCCATCTGGGGGGAGTAGCTGCAACCATCCTCCTTGCTTCTTACTGAGAATCTCCACGACACAGGGGCACTAATCAGCGTAACCCGTGCATGGTCCCCACCCCATGGGGCCTATCAGCTTGTTGACCAGTTACAGCATGTATGGGAAGATAGCTATAATACAAATCGGCATGTGATAATTTTTGAGGTTTGTAGTGATAGAGTAGTTGTTTTGGTTCACAAACTTTTTTGGCTGTCTTCCGCTTATTATGGGCAAAATTCTCTATGAACCCCCAAAATCACTGTCACTTTCCAGGGGAAAGAAAAATGGGTTGAAAAAAAGACTCAGAAGAGAACCACATAAAGCTTGTTGGTACCAGCATATATGAATCACTCATTAATTTATATTTATGATGATCTGGGTTCATGCATTTAACTTTTATAAACCAATTCTCTATAAAATGGCAATAGTTTTATTACACTCCATTTGGTAATATGTGATAAATAATTAACTAGGGCAAATTCACAAACCGCACTAATCAGCAAATTTTGAGAAGAATACAAAATGATCTGTTTTAACAGTGGTGTAATGGATGACTAAAAAATACAGGTCTTAAGTTCCAGTTATTCGCACAAATATGCATCACTACCCACTATCGACTTAACCAAATAATCTTAACAAAACTGGGGTGGGGCCGGGCGAGGAGGTGGGGACTGGGGTATGGCCGGGTGAGGAGGCGGGGACTGGGGTGGGGCCGGCTGAGGAGGCGGGGACTGGGCTGGGGTCACGTGAGTAGGCTACCAGAAGCCAGGGAACCCCCAGAGTCACCAGAAACTAAGAAGCAAAGAACAGTAGTGCAGCCCTGCTGAACCTTGATTTTGGATTTCCTGCTCCCAGAACTAAGAGAGAATACATTTCTGTTGTTTTAAGCCACCCAGTTTGTGGAAATTTGCTATGACAGCAAGAGAGACTAATACAGGGAGAAGACATCCAAGGTGAGAAGGCAGTAGGAGTGTGGTCTGAGGTCAGCAAAGAAGTCAGGGCTGGAGGTGTACATTTGAGACTCTGATCATTTAGGTAACAGATAAATCATGAGCACGGAAGGAAGCACGTAAAGGAGACTCAGAGGAAGAGGGCTTCCTCCCCCTGGAATGCTCACCCCCGTCTCTATAGGAAAACTCCTCATCTCTTTCAGGACTTTGCTCCATTTCTGGGCACCCCCTTTGAGCACCCCGTTTAATCTCCTGCTCCCTCCTACCATTCCCCTTCTCCTGCTCCAACTTTATTTTTCTCCATAATGCTCTTCTCTGAAGTCTACAGGATGCTTTGCTTATTCATGTATCTGTCTGCCTGCCTTTACTGGGATATAAGCCCCATGAGGATAGGGTTTTCGTCTGTTTGGGTCACTGGTGTCCGGTGCATCAGAGTTGCTTAATAAATATCTATGGAATGAATGAATTGAGCGAGTATAGCATAGACAAGGGAGATTTTTGTAAAATAGGCAGGAAGACAGGAACGTGCCTGAATGCTGAATGCCGATGAGATGGAGCCAGGAGAAAGAGGGAGGTCAAAGACAGAGGGCAGAAAGGAAATCTGCAAAGTCCTGACGTCCCTAAGGAGCTAGGCAAGGATAGGATCTGAGCACGCGGGAAGAGACTGACCCTAGTAAAACAACGAATTTCTTCCATTGTAACGAAACGAAGAGGAAAAGGTGGCTGCAGATGCTGTGTCTTTAGATTCGGAGGCAAGAAGGTAAGAACCCCAGACTTCCAGCGGCACTTTCTATGTTGCCTTGCGATTCTTTCCCAGCTGTGCGGAACAGCCTGGTGACAGGTGCAGGAAGGGCGAGGGCTGGATTCAGAGATGAGGCTTTACACAAGAAAAGGACAGAAGAACAATGGAGAAAGAGCATTTGGCAAGGAAGTGGCTGAAACTGAGGGCTAAGGATTTAAAAGTAAACTCTAGGGCTTCCCTGGTGGCGCAGTGGTTGAGAGTCCGCCTGCCGATGCAGGGGACGTGGGTTCGTGCCCTGGTCCGGGAGGATCCCACATGCGCTGGAGCGGCTGGGCCCATGGCCGCTGAGCCTGCGCGTCCGGAGCCTGTGCTCCACAACAGGAGAGGCCACAACAGTGAGAGGCTCTTGTACCGCAAAATAATAATAATAATAATATATTCTAGTTTTTTCCGCTTGGTTTATTGCTTTCGTCACAATCCTGCTCCAGTACACTTTATCTCCTTCTTTTCATTCCAATAAATTTTCTTTATCTGCTCCTATGTATTCTGTTATCTCTTTTCTACCTCCATGCTTCTAAGTACTCCTTTCATTTATTTGGAGTTAGTGTTCCTTTTTCCTTTAAAACTCTCTCTATCTCAGGAACTGCCACAGGATTCTGCGTGGCTGTTATTGACCTGCTGACATTGTTCTTGATCAAAAGTCTGAATTATAATTTCAATTACATTGCCGAAGATTTACCTATTAATTGACTTGGGACATGAATTCATTCCTCAGGTGAAAGAAACATGGCTGGTGAAAAGCCTCTAATGGGCGGGGGTGGGGGGTTGGGGGGGAACAAAACAAAACAACATGGAATTCTTATTTGTTCATTTCTAGAGCAGTGTAGGAGAGATATGTAAATAATGGAGCTGCTTATATCAGCTGTCACCCTGCTTTACCTGAGAAGTAACTTTGCAGCTCCTTTAAACAATTCTGCTTGACATCTATTTGGATGGGTGATAATTGTAAAACATTTCAGGGTCAAGACCTTTACATTTTAATGCTATTTTTCATTTTAATGGAGTTGGAAGCTTTGAGAACAGTCTTGATGGAAATCTACAACTGACCCTGAATCCGCTGTTACATTATACAGTTCAAGGAAAAGGCAACTATTTTGTCTCTGAAAAGACATAATCCTGTGCCCAACCAATTTTTAATTGAGAGTGAAAGAAGAAAAAATAACTTTAATGTTTTGGAACTGATTAGACAGACATTTCCCACTGGAGATAGGATTTTCCCAAATTAAAAACACAAACATTTTGGAGTATTTAAAATAAGTTTGTTGTTGTTTTGCTAACTATCTGTTGAAACATGTATCAATATTTTGCTTTTCTGGAAAATGTCCTCTGCTCTAGGCTATGTGATTCCTTCCAAAAATTTCTTTTAGTTTAGTAAATGTTGTTATCGAGCTGATTGGTCCTGTGCTTGAGAAAATATGTTTTTATGGTTTTATGAAAAAAACCAATTCATTTCCTTTCTCCTTGTCTTTTATATTTTTGACTACACTTTAAAAATCCAAAACGTATGAAGCTAGCTCACTGAATATGTGTTTAGAGATAATGGAATGTAAAAATTTGATATTTAATTCTTTTCATTGATGCACCGTATTAAAAAACTTTGTAAATAGTTTTTGTTTTCTTTTGTTTCCATCATACAATTGGATATTACAAAAATTGATACACTTTGTAAATCATTTTGTTTTCTTCTGTGTTCATTCTACACTTATGTATTATAAAAAATGGATACTGTGCCTGTATGAGGAAAAAAACCTCTCTTTTCATTTTCAGGACCAGGAGACCTGGTTTAATTCATTTTCAATGTGCACGATACAAAAAAGAGCAATTCTGTCTCTTGAAAGTCATGCTGTGGAGCTGATGTTATGACTCTAGAAATGCACAATCTTTAGTGCAAAGAATGCATATAAACTGTAACCTCGTACAACTGGTTAGTGAGATTCCAGCCACAGCTCTGCACATTCTGACATCATTTCCCTTATCTGGGTCGCGTTTTCCTCACTGGTAGAACTGGAATCCATACTGGCCTTAATTTGCAGGGGTTTGAATATAAAGTAATCGATGAAAAATATTGTGTGGTATGAATTGGGATTGCCTTTAACTTTGCATATCTTTACATGATAGCTCTTCTGTGACCTGTGAAGCCCATGGGATGCAGTTGAAAACAAATTAAAACTGGTAATCCAGACACAAAAGTGCTTACTCTAGCTACCTCACTCACTTGTTAGTGATGCTTGCACTTCTCTGTCAGTGGTTTCAAATATACTGTCAAGATAAGGAGATTGACTTGTCTTACAATACTACTGTGAAGAATAACCAATAAAAGAGACTTCCTCTATTTTGAAAAATCAGGAAAGACATCATAAATGCTACACAACAGTGCTCTAATTCTACCTTCCCATCATAGCCTCTGGGATTAATGTATTCATGGATACAAAATAATGCTTTAGTACAGAGTAAGCAAATGTCATTTTCCTGCCCATGCCATAAAAATGCTCTTACCTCCTGAAATAGTTCATTCAGATTTTCAAGATTTGATAACAGTTGCATTTCACTGTACATGTGCAACTCCATTGCTTAATATTTTCATAAACCTAGAGAATTCACAAACTTGTAGTCCCTATTTTTCACTGCTATTGGAACAAAACTAAAAGCATAAGCTAAATGATGTTTAGAAAACATTCCTGGAAATGCCCTCTGATCATGGGGAGAAAAATAAAATCTTACATGGTCAAGCCACTTTATTTGAAATACTTCACTTATCTTATATGGGAGTACCAATCTGCAATACCAGGAGGTAAGTGGAAAGTCGAAGGGATGCACAGCTCTATCTTCTAAATCTCCAAAAGGACCAGGTGAGATGGAGGGTAGGATAGGACTCCCATTGGAGTTCTTGGGTGTGTTTGAATGACAGGGAAGTGCTGTGTTCTTATCCTGCATCTACCTTGAAGTAGAACTCAGCAACTTGCCTAATCCTCTTCCGGCACGGCCCTGCCCACACCAGCCAAAATTCCACTGCTCATTAGCAAGCTGATTAAGTTTTACCTATGGTTTAATGGGGAATATGGAGGGTGTTTAAATTGGATACCACGAGGCAAACTTCACAGAAGTTCCCATTGGATGTCCTCCCCTCCCCATTTCTCTCTCACTCTGAGCTGCTTCATCATTTTCCTCTCCTTCTCCCACAATTGCTCAGTATCCCCAAGTAAAGCTGCATCTTCCAAACAGTTTCCACATAGCCAACCGAGTCATCACTGCCTGCCTTGTTTAGCCAAACAGAAGGCCCAGATGTCCCAACGTTGTCTTTGGAAAGCAGGTCAATGCTTAGAGAAGCCTTCCCCGGGGAGCTGTCAACTGCCCCTACCACGACCTGGCAAGTCCTGACTCTGGGAGGCTCAGGAGGGAGCACAGAAAGTCTCCAAGTAAAATAAAGTGTCTCTCCTGTAACTTATTGCCAATCAAAAAGTATTTATTGGGCTTTCCTGGTGGCACAATGGTTGAGAGTCTGCCTGCCGATGCAGGGGACACGGGTTCGTGCCCCGGTCCGGGAAGATCCCACACACCGCGGAGCTGCTGTGCCCGTGAGCCATGGCCGCTGAGCCTGCGCGTCCGGAGCCTGTGCTCTGCAACGGGAGAGGCCACAGCAGTGAGAGGCCCGCGTACTGCAAAAAAAAAGTATTTATTAAGAACATACTCTTGGGGAACAGACACTAAGTCAGGCATTTGAGTATGGCAAAATAACAACCAGTAACAATACAGCAAAACCAGAAACAAGGCTGGTGCCCATATAGAGGTAGCCATTTGGTAGGAAAGATAGTAACTAAGCAAAAGGAGACACAGATGTATGTACAATCAGAATGGGGATAGGAATGAAGATGGGAAGACCACACTGTGCTATTAGCACGTAAAATTGACCTGGCCAGGGACGGCAGGGGGAGTCTTCTCTAAGAAGCTTAGACACGAGGGAAGAGTAAGATTTAAGTAAGCAAAGGAAGGGGTAAGTGGTGGGTTGTTTCAGACAGTGAGGACGGCACAGGCAGAGGAGAAACACGATATTCCATGAAATGAAAGGAGGTGAGTGTGGCTGGAAGGTGAGCAGAAGCGTGGTATGAGATGAGCTAGGGAGAATGAAGGGCTGGTCTTCGCGGGTCCTTGTGGGCCAAGTCAAGGGCTTTGGTCTTTAAGTCCTGTGAAGGTTGTTAAACTGGAAGGGGGCATGGAGAAAAGGGATGCCACACACCATATTTATATTTGGATGCAGTAGCTCTGAATAGGATTAGAGAATGAATTGAAGTGGGCAGGGGCGGGCAAGTGGATATGGACGAGTAATTGGAAAGCTGTGGCAGTGGTCCAGTGCAGACAACAGGGTCTGGCACCAGAGGGTGGTAGCTGAGATAGAAGGACGTGAATGCATGTGAGCGTTAACTTGGGTTTGAGAAGGAAAGTGAGGAAGGGAAGTCTTAGAGTAATTGATGGATTTGAGGCTTGCGTAAGAGGACGAAGACAGGTGGCATGTGTGTTAGATGGAGATACTACTGGAAACAGTTCACTTGGGAAGGGAGGCCAGGATGGCTTTCTTAATGTGCTGATCCAGAGATGCATTTGAGAAATGCATGTGGAGATTGGCAGTATGAGTCTGGAGTTCAGAGCAGAAATCCAAGTTGGACATAAAATTTGGAGTCATTTCCATATAGTAGTTATCATTGTTGTTAATTAAAAAAAGATTTACTGAGATATAGTCCGCATGCCATAAAATTCACCCGTATAAGGTGTATAATTCAGCGGTTTTTAATGTATTGCAGATATGAGCAACCGTCACCACTGCAGGTCAAGACCATGGGCTTATTTAAGGTGATGTTTATGAATTTATAGTGCAATCAATCAACAATCAGGTATTTATCGTTACGTCTTCTGGCAGTTTTCCAAAAGTCTTTAAAAATGGGTTACTTTCCTTCCATCACAGTTCATAGCCTTGGGCATGAGGTTTGTACCTTATTAGTGGTTTTAAGATAACAGGGAATGAAAGTTGGTATAACAAGAAGATCCACTCAGTGGTAGCTTAATTACACCAGACAGAGCTAGTAGCTAAAATCACAACTTTTGTGTTATTGGGCCTCACTTTTCCTACTCTACTTCTGTTTTATCCACTACCACTCATTTGCTTATTTATTGATTCAGAAATGTTTGTTTAGTGCCTACATGTGCCAGGCTCTCTATTACCTCAGAGATTACCTCTTCCCCCCAGCCCTGCCTCATTGCTTCTCACACTAGCCTTCTCCCTTTCCTTTATACTCACTCTTTTTTTCTCTTTGTTTCTGTATCTCAGGATGGGAAGTAGGATTTATCAATATTTTCCCAGACTCTCATAGCTTTCATCCATGGACAGAGGAATATGTCAAGCCTTGAGGTGACATCCGTTACGACCCACAACCGAGGTGTCTGTGAAGCCTGTGTTTCTGCGATACCCATACAGACCTGGGATTATGCAGAATATGTCACATTTGAATGGTTTATTTATATATTCTCCTTACTAGACTGCTAATTTTTATGATAATTTCTGTATTTTATTAACCACAGTTGTTTATATAATAAATATTTATTGAACTACTATGCACAGGAGGGGATGAGGGAGGATAGAGTATTTAGAAGAAATGATCTTTTACAAGGAGCTCCGAGTCCCACAGAGTAGATACACAGGTATACATACATGAACATGATGTGACATAATGCCATAGTATAAGTATGCAGGAGGAAAGAGTAACACAGAGAGTTTGGGTTAGTCAGGAAATGCTTTTTGGTAACAGTTAAATTCAAAATAGATTTTGAATGGTGAATTGCTTACCAGGGACTAGGAAGATGGGGCCAAGTGAGAGAGACTCGTACCTTATGAGCAGATGGAACTATTAGAACTGCTAAGGCCTGAAAAGTATGGAAAGATTGACTTGAGAAAAAGCAGAAAACATAGGCAGAAGCCAGATTGCGAAAGGCCTTTGATCCATGCTAAGTGTTTGGGCTTTGCTAGGCGATAGAAACTGAGTGAAGAGCTTCAGGGAGTTGGAATGTCATAAGCTTAGTTGTCTTTTGGCAGAGTCATTCTGGTGGCAATGTGGAAGACTGCCTGGAAAGACCGAAACTCAAAAGAAGAGGATCAGTTAAGAGTGTAGACAAGTGATAAAAGAAGTCCAGAACTAGGCTGTGGGAGTGTGAATGCTAGTCTTCAAAGCCCAGTGTTCTGGGGGTTTGTCTTTCCAGACCCCCAGGCTAGGGAGCCCAATGTGGGAGAACCTCTGCATTGTAATTATTCTCTAGTTTGTGGGTCACCCACTCAGGGGTATGGTACTTGATAATGTCTTGAGTCTTCCCCTCCTACTGGACTCATTGTGGTTTCTTCTTTATGTTTTTAGTTGTAGATCTTTTCTGGTAGGTCCTGGTCTTTTTCATTGATGGTGGTTCTGCAGATGGCTGTGATTTTGGTGTGCTCGTGAGAGGAGGTGAGCTCAGGGTCTTCCTACTCTGTCATCTTGGCTATTCTCCAATGATGTTTCTGAGCACTAGGTGAGGAATAGATATGGGGAGAGTAAAAGACCAGTTTTATATCTGTTAATTTGGAAGAGCCTCTGGAACATCTGGGTGGAGATACAAAATAAGTAAATTTACAGAGCTTAGGAAAGAGGTCTGTGTGAGTAGTAAAGAATTGTAATTTGTTAGCCTAAGAATGGGAATCAAAACCATGAGAGCCAATGAGGTTGTTAGGAAGAGGTAAGAGTGAAAAAAGAAGAGAATGTAACATGGAAACCTGAAAAATACTGGTACTGGACGGTGTGATACAAGAATAAGATACATATAACACTGTAAAGGGGCTAGTGAGGTAGCAGAGAACTAGGAAAAGCCAGTGAAGGTGACAGATTAGAGGAAATTGGTGATAAATGTGAAAAATAGGTAATGTAGGAATTTAGTCTTGTCCATTGGTCTGATAGTTAGCATATCTATCCTAAGTGTCTTTTTTTAGAACAATTCTAAAGGTAGGCATGAGGAAATAGATTGGTGAGAAAAATCTATCAGTAAGCAGATGTTACTGGGTTGAGGGATAAACAGAAAGTAAGGAAAATAACAAATGGAGTGTAGACATTTTTAATCATAGCACAGCCTAGACGACGAAAGGGTAAGAATATTCACTGTCCTAGGGGAAGGGCTCATTAGGCTTTTTTCTTGTAAATACTCCGAGGGCAACAGGTGGAGGTAGGAGTTTTTCTGCTGTGTGTTTCACATGCTACTACTGTCAATGGTGAGTGACTATTACCAAAAAGAGGCTCTTCTAATAATTAACAGTGTTTTCTTTTTAATTTTTTTTTAATTAACAGTTTTATAACAGGAATGTCCTTCTTGATAAAGAAAGAAATTCATTACCTAAGATATGTTAAGAAGATGCTGAATAGCCACTTATCAAAACACTGGAGAGGCAGGTGCTGCATCATTTAAGGGTTTGAGAGAGTCTTCTTAACATAAGACTCTATTAAATTATTACCATTTGTTTATAATGGCTGACAATTGTAATTGAATTAAATTGAAACTCTAGATTTCAGTTCTCTTGACTTGCTTTATAATTCTCTTCTTGTCTATGTGCTCTCTTTTCTCGTGAAACCTTAGCTTGTGTTTCCAAGAAACTCTTTCTCTTTCGACTTTGTCCCATTTTTTACAAAGGCCACCCGGTTGACTGAAATGGTCTCTCGTCTCATCTGTATCACCTTTCTGTCCTTCTTGATGCCTGTCTTTCCTCAGACTAGTCTTCATCTGGTTCCTGTCACATCAGTTACCCAGCCCACTATGTCCTGGCATGGGACAGGTCCACAGGTCAATGACGCAGCCACTGCTTGTCAGAATGTCAGCAAACACACATGTGCTTTTAGATGAGTCATTTGCTAATTTGTCTAGCAACAGCCATCCTAAATCAGCACCCTCTAAGTCCATGCAAAAATTAACAAATGAAGAAAAGATGGACTTTGCAAACCAAGAGCAAATAGAGAAAGGCGATGATTTTATGTGCCGAACACCTTGCTCTTTAGATATGTTTTCATATGAGGGAAAAACCCAAATTCAAATAAATAAAAAAATGATGCTGTGGAGGGTACAACAATGAGGATTTGATTACTATTTTCCACCTATTTATATGAATTCATTGATTTATCAGCAATAGTCCTGAACTTTATCTACTCCTGTTTTATGTGCATCATAAATGGAATTTTTATGAATTCTGTTCATAATTCTTAAGCTGGAAAGATTTTAAGTAACTGTTTTTCAAATAATTGAGGGCTTGCATTTTTGAGTATAAACACTGCTCTATCTTTCTGAAATAGACTATACCTTACATTTCTTTCTTAAAATGAAAATGCTAAACATAAATCTGACATTTTGCTGATTCAGAATTAACATTATATGATCAACTGATATACTCATCTCATGGAATGACTCAGCCTTTTTTCTTTTTTTAATTTCAACTTATATATTGAAAACTGTACCCCAGATTTCTTTTTTTTTTGAACATTTTTATTGGAGTATAATTGCTTTACAATGGTGTGTTAGTTTCTGCTTTATAACAAAGTGAATCAGTTGTACATATACATATGTTCCCATATCTCCTCCCTCTTGCGTCTCCCTCCCTCCCACCCTCCCTATCCCACCCCTCCAGGCGGCCACAAGCTGATATCCCTGTGCTATGCGGCTGCTTCCCACTAGCTATCTACCTTACGTTTGGTAATGACTCAGCCTTAAGGGAGCCCCGACCAGCTAGCAAAGACCAGGCTGGGCTCTGAGGCTGTAGTGTGGAGGGCTTGCTTGCCCCTTAATGGCCACAGTTGGCTCTGATTTCAGACTTTCTGTTTTAGACTACCTTACCATCAGGCTCCTGGTTTTAGCTGTTTTTGAGAGTGGACTCACGTCTAAGCAGCACCTTCCTTCACCTCTAATATTCGGGTAGATTTTATGTATATATAATAAAAATGAATATATAAATTAAGTCTGTAAGTTAAATGCAAATCTGCCATGAGTGTCCTAAAGGGGCTCTCCTTTGAGTAACCGCATAATTTTAAGCCCAAATGGGTCATCAATTTTAGGTGCTGAGAGGTCACACATACGTATAAAAAATAGAAACATTGTTTAAAATAGAAACAGATTGTTCAAGGGAGCACAAACCATAACTGATCATGTAGTTGCCATTGCTTTTTGCTTTCATTAAGATTGTGGATGTATAATCAATATTTATTGAATAATAATCTTTGGTTTTACACTCAAAACTTTAGATTTTTTAGCATTCTTCCATTTACTGGGTACAACTTTACTGGTGTAACTGAGATAGAGAAAATTGTATTCATAGAATTTGGGGGAGGTTGGGTTTGCAAAGATAATAAATAGCTCCCTGAGACTAAGTGGTATTATAATTCCCAAGGAGTTGTGGACAGTGGGGAGGGTGAAGCGGAGGGAGTGTGGGCTTTGGAATCTAACCAGGCATAAAGCGAGATGAGGAATCAGTAAACTCACCACACTGCTAACATTGTGTGGTCAAATATTTTATGGAAACAAGGATGGGGCTAAGCTTCATTTCTGAGATAGAACCTGAGGAAATAAGGTTAGGAATTTGCAGAAGTCACAGGGATGATATTTCTGGACTTTCCAGGCCAAAATATTGGCTAATTAATCCAAATTTACTTAACTTTTTAAGGGGAAGAGAGCCTCCAATGATTATTAAGTTACATTTAAAGAAGAGTCAGTGCAAAAGTGAAAGACAAAACAGAACAGTTGTTCATGAACTTGAAAATGGTTTCTAACTACAAGTATGCATAAATTGGTAGCTACCATATGGGTTGGTGTTTCTGTCATTTTTTTTTTTAATAATGTAAACATATGGTTTTTTGTTTGGTTTTCTGTTTTCTTATTACTCCTATTAGATTAAATTGGTAATTCTGGGGAGGGATCTACTAGGTTTACCATTCTTGCAACTCCTCAGAGTCTAGTAGAAGGGTAGTTAATTAGTGTCATTGATTGTTCCACTAACTGAATGACAGCAATAGTAGGTTTCTGTTAGCCTGAGTGAATCCAAATATGGAAAGAACAACAGCATTGACAAGAGAATTTGAAAGATAGATAAAGGAATTGGTAGAAAAGAAATGGTATTGAATACTCTAGATCTCCACAATGGAATTACCTAAATATTAAGATAAATATCTTGATTTTGACCCACATTATGATATGTCATTAAGGTTTCAATAAGTAATGTATATATAAAAAAATAAGTAATGTATATTATCCATCAAGCAAAAAAACAAAATTAAACAAAATCCAAAATTCTATGGCTTAAATAAATGAAAAAAGGGAGGCATTTTAATAAGAGGCAAGCTTAGGTCTGGTCTGGTGGGATATAAATGGAAACAGCCTGTGTTTCCCAAAGTATGATTCTCAGACCACCTGTATTGTAATCAAGTGATGCACTTGTTAAAATGCAGATGTGAGTCAGAATTTCTGCAGAGAGGGTTCAAAAATCTGCATTTTTAATCTGTACCCCCAAATTATTCTGATGTACTCAAGTTGGAGACCTGGAATACAGATTTCAGTATGGTGTCAGAGTTGATGGATACGACTGATATTACAGGGTAGGGGGAAAATGACAAGCGAGTATTTGCTGGGCACTAGCTAGGCAGGATTGTGAGGCAGTGAAATGGGCTTTATAAATAAAACAGACCAGGGTTTGACTACATGATGCCTTGAGCAAGTCATTTAATTTTCCCAATTCTCTGTCTTCCTTCCTGGAAATGCATGGAAGAGTACCCCTGTAGGAGGACTGTGGTCATGAACAGAGACAGTTTGTTTAAAGAGGCTGACACATCCAGGGTCCTGATAAGTCAATGCTATGACTAGGCCTTGTGAAAGGAGATTTTACTGTGCTTAAATTTTGTAACCCCAAGTCCCAGAAAACTGCTGAGAAGCAGGAAAATGGCACATTTGAAGAAAATATTTTGTAAACAGGTCCCCTAACACAATCCAATCATCATCAATGCCACATACATGGAGGACAAATTAGAAATTCATGGCCTCAGAGGGAAGGAAATAAAACCTGTTGCAGGAACATGGTAGAATAATGCTAACTTGCTACTGCTTTGCACAAGGACGTGATTACGAATGAAATGTGTAACTTCCTGAAGAGCAAAAAAGAAATCCTTGTGACTAAATTTGATGGGCTAGAAAGGATAAATGCTGCAGATAACAAAGAAACTAAAATTATAGCTCCGAGGAAGCAAGAGAGGAACATCAAATTTGTGTTGTGTGTGTGATTAAATCTCAGAGGAGCATGACAAGACCTGAAGTGAGAAGAAGAGAAATGGGAGGTACAATTTATAAATCTTCAGTGTCCTGTTAGCAAATTGGAACAGTTTTGTGTTTGTCTCTATGAGGAAATCACATTTCCAGGCATTAGGCCTTGGTGAAGACAGATTACAGGTAAGACATTAATGACAAGGACTTTCTTAAAAATGGAGCATATTTAGTCATTTTTCTTCTCAAAATGAGTATTTGGACATTTGAATGATTGTCAGAGGTAGATCTGAAAGCTGAAATCTTTCCAGAAAATCCAGGTCCGGCTAGTGCGTGAGTTGGAGAAGAAGTTCAGAGGGAAGCATGTTGTCTTTATCACTCAGAGGAGAATTCTGTCTAAGCCAACTTGAAAAAGCCATACAAAAAATAAGGAAAAACGTCTCAGGAGCACACTGACAGCCGTGCATGATGCCATCCTGGAGGACTTGGTTTTCCCAAGTGAGATTGTGGGCAAGAGAATCCACGTGAAGCTGGATGGCAGCTGACTCATAAAGGTTCATTTGGATAAAGCACTGCAGAACAATGTGGAACACAATGTTGAAACGTTTTCTGGTGTCTATAAGAAGCTCACGAGCAAGGATGGTAATTTTGACTTCCCAGAGTTTCAGTTGTAAACAAAAATAACTAAATAAAATATCATTCACAATAAAAAAAAAAAAGGTGCTCTGTAAATAGTTGTAATTTTTGTGTGCCTATGGAAGGAGGTGAACTCAGGGTCTTCCTGCTCTGCCATCTTGGCCACTTTTCTCAATGTTCTTATCTAGGACTTTTACAGTTTTTGTTTTACATTTAAGTATTTAACCTATTTTGAGTTGATATTGTAGTGATGTAAGATAGAGGTCCAATTTTATTCTTTTGCCTGTGATTATCCAGTTTTCCCAACACCATTTATTGAAGAAATCATGAATTCCCCACTGAGTATTCTTGGCTCCCTCATCGAATATTAGTTGACTCTGTATCTGAGGGGTTTATTTATGGATCTGAATTCTGTTCCCTTGATGTATGTGGGGTTTTTTTTTAATGCCAATACCATACTGGTTTTATTACTATTGGTTTGTAGTATAGTTTGAAATCTGTGGTATGATACTTCCAGCTTTGTTCTTTCTCTGAATTGTGTTGGCTATTTGAGGTCTTTTGTGGTTCCATACAAATTCTAAGATTGTTTTCCCATTTCTGTGAAAAATACCATTGAACTTTTCATAGGGATTTTATTGAATCTGTTTTTGTTTTTAAATAATGCCATCTAAGGAATAGATATAACAGTATTACTCTAGAAGTTTCATAAAGTCTCTGCT
Organism: Lagenorhynchus albirostris; assembly: GCF_949774975.1. Lineage (NCBI taxonomy): Eukaryota > Metazoa > Chordata > Mammalia > Artiodactyla > Delphinidae > Lagenorhynchus > Lagenorhynchus albirostris. The sequence goes on along the minus strand of NC_083098.1, from coordinate 7,317,442 downwards.
CTGTCCAATGTGAGAATTGATTTTTAGGTTAAACCCTTACTCAGAAGTCCTTTCAGAAACAAACAAACTATCCAAAACTCTCTTCCTATTGCTAATAAAGGAGCCAACCACTAGTAAAGAATGCAAATGGAGAGAACGCCTTGGACAACAGAACACAGAAGGTAGTCATCCCTGAGTCCATGTCCATCTGACAGTTCAACAGACCCTATTGAACAAAGGCTGAAGTTCCTTAGAAATCAGTCCATGAGGATTTCTGTGTTTGTGGTATTAACAATTGGCAACTATAGACAATATGATAATGCAGATTTTTATGGAAAAATGTATGCCACCCAAAATAGATTTATCAAAAAGGAGTATCCCAGATTAACCTAGAAGAAAATCATTCATTTGGCCTTACCTGACAAAATGTTTTCACCATTTTCTAGAGGTTAGATAATTAACATGGTCCATGATATCATCAAGCACCTAGTAGATACCAAACACATGCTGGAGCATTAATGGTGAATTAAAACGCAGGCTATGTCATCAAAGAGCTTACAGTCTAAGGAACTAGAATCCCACATATAGTCTGTGTTTGTGTGTATGTGTGTGCGTGCTTGAGTTTGACGCATTCTGAACTGCAAATTGTTGTTATTTTATAAAATGAATTTTCATTCATTCTCTATTGATCTCGTCACTGTATTTTATAATAAACTCTAAGACCATGTTATTTGAGAAATAACTGGAAGAGAAACAGTTACCTGATTATTCCATCTGGATAGCAATGACTCATTATGACCAGGAACATGGCCCTAACAGGCTTATTTGAAGCTGGAAGTGCTATATATTTTGAACAAAAACACATTATTCTTTTACAACAGGGAAAAATCACTGTGAACAGTTGTACAGAAAAGTGATGTTATATACAATAGATAAAATAGTTATTAACCTTCCTTTCAGTGATTTCAACAAGAATCCAAATCTTCTTCTTATGGAGGAGAATCTAATTTTTTCATAAAGTGTATCATTATTATCTGGGCATAATTCATTGGCAGGGAATGAGTCCGCACACAGACACTGGTGATAATACAGCATTTGCATTTTCCTTTCATTCCTCTGTAGTTCAGAACTTTATGTTTAAATAATGAATAGAGGGTAAGGATGGTATCTTAATCTTCCTACCTTCACTGAGACAGCAATCCCTCTCTGGCATGATTCCACCGTGCTAGTTCAGGCTGGAATTGCCATTTTGATACTTTTGAAAATATCTCTTCTAACCATCTCACCTAATGCTTCAAAGGTGATTATTTCAAGCTCAATTACATCTTCTTGGTGTATTTTGGCATTTCTGGTGGAGGAAGTTGGCTTTATTCTGACATATGGTAGGACGATCATCTCCAAATGGATAATATGGACTTTAGTCAAAGGACGTGGACATGTTCCTTCAAAAGGTATTTGGTATTCTAAACTAGGCAGCTGCAGTCATGCTTTTAAATCTTCTGACTTCGTGGAGGAAGAGACCCAGCATGACTATTTGTATATGTATAAGTAGTTCAGTTAGTTTTCCCCCAAAATTCGTATGTTTGGAGTCACATATGAGAGTAGCACCTTCAACTATTTCCTATGACTAATTACTGAACAACAAAGGCTTCCGCCAAGCCACTGGAAGAGCATCTTTCTGGTTTGTAATTAATGCATCTCCTTTGACAAGTCACTAGTAGGAGGGAGGAAAGAGCTTATTTTAAATAGTGAACACAGCTCTATTTGTCATAAACCCAAGTTGAGCTTTTCACAACCACATTCCATTTTTTTTGTCTCCAGCCTAACAATCTCTAAACAAGGGAAATCTCTCTCTAGTTATGATGTGTCTGAGGCACATGTGCTAGCCTTTTGAAACATTCCAACCCAATATCCTTCCTTTCTTTTAAATACTAAGCATGAGGTCATAAATTAGAAAATGTATAGATTTTTTCAGTCCTAATCCCATTTATTAAGGTCTGACAGAAAACTCCATCTAGTTAAATCTAGTTGCAGAGCATTAAGATTTATTAAAGGGAACTGTAATGCATCTCTTTAAAAGAAGAGCTGGGTACATCCACTATATTCAGAGTTAATGGTTATTTAGCATAAATGTATAGAACATTTTTTTTCCTTCTGACATAGTTTATGATATTTTGAAAATCTCAAAAACAATAAACTATAAAATGTAATTTTTCTCTCTGAAAGACTGTCTTGTGGGTTTCTCACTGTCTAAAGTGCATTACTGTACATTTTTTTGCAGGTACATATATCTGATACAGCAGAGCCCTTTACGACAAGGAAGCAAATTGCAACAAGTCCATTTCCTGTGGAGTTAGAGGTGTTCTTTAGTTACTTTCTGATCTAAATTGTCCCATAAGAGACAGTGTAATTATGACAATAAATAGTTTATCTGGTTGCTTTATAAATAGAGATATAATTTGGTCTCAATACAGATGAAACATTTTCATTATGTTTTGAGATGAAAAGGTAAAGTATGAGGATAAAAAAGTAAGTCAAATGAGGAGTAATAAGTAAGAAGAATAGCCAATTCTTCTTTTTTTTTTAACATCTTTATTGGAGTAAAATTGCTTTACAACGGTGTGTTAGTTTCTGCTTTAACAAAGTGAATCAGCTATACATATACATATATCCCCATATCCCCTCCCTCTTGCGTCTCCCTCCCACCCTCCCTATCCCACCCCTCTAGGTGGTCACAGAGCACCGAGCTAGTCTCCCTGTGCTATGCGGCTGCTTCCCACTAGCTATCTGTTTTACATTTGGTAGTGTATATATGCCAATTCTTAATTATCATTAGCTGATTATCCAGGTAAATGAACTTTGCTCTCTTTCATTCTCTGTTTCTGGCAGGTTTACAGATCAAAGACAAGTAGGTTAAAGCAACATTTACAAGTTAAACATTTTTGTCACCTCAATCACTCATTTCACAAGTAATAAAAGTTACTACCATTTATTGGTTAACCATGTGTCAGTCTCTGAGTGAGGACTCGACCCACATTAGCACACATTTAATCTTCACAGCAAGTCTGTGAGTTAGACATAATCCTGGTTTTATAGATGTGAAAACTGAGATTTATAGAGGCTGAGATCATATAGCTAATTAGTGGTGGAGTTATGTGACTCCAAAATCTGTGCTTGTAAACTTATCCTCTTCTATGAATTTGGTGAACGCTACTCTGCTGACCCCTAAGAGGACATCAGCTATTTGGGGCACAGGCTTAAACAGTCCACTGACTATAACGAATGTTGGTGCAATACCATGACTGTGAATAAACAAATGGCAAGCCACCACTTCTACAACTGTAAACTCCCCCTATTTCGTTTTGTTGTTTAAAAATCAGGTTATCCGTCTCTTTATTTCCACTGTCTGGCCATGATTGCAAACAATTACAACCAGACACATAGTTACTATTTATAAGTAAGAATTTTTATAAATACACATTTCACTTGTAGATGAGCAAAGCTGCTCGGCTTATGGGCTTAGTAGGAGGGGAAATTGAGGGTACACACTCTACCCAGGTGTGTGCCTTCAATTAATGCTATCTTTTTGCTTCCTGACATGTCTTTTGATGGATGTCAAATCAATAACCCTTAATGCATAAGAGGGCACAAGAGGCCAAACGCTTCTAAGAAAAAAAATATATTTGTATGAGGGAACTGGATTCTAAACATAGTAAGAAGCAGAAGCTCAGTACTGAATTTGGTTACGAGATGGACATTGGGTGACAGGGATTCTGAAGCTGATCCCTAGTAACAGCCTCCCTCCCTCATAGGTCTGTGGATCTAGGAGGGTCTTCAAAGGCTCCTAATTTGTGCTCCCCTCTGGCAGTGCTCACACGTAAGATGGTCTAGGCATGCCTGTTTGTGCATTCTGTGGTCTTTTGCATCTTCCATTTCTCAGTTCTTTGATTCATCCTTTTTCCTGACTTTTCAGACCCTGGACATAACTAAATTAATGGCTTATCTCATACTTACTCCTCAGTTTATTCAGTTTAAAGAACCAGAGGAAAGAAAGTGGGGAAAAAGTGTTAACAGAGCAAACTATCAATTGACCGCCCCTCTAAAATGTATAATGAAAAGCACTTTCAAGTTTTTATTTGATTTTCTAAAATTGCATTGTGGTTTCAATTCCCTAGCAATATGACTATTAAGTGAGCAAGACCTCTATGGCTGTCTCTTAGCAAACCAGCTAACTGGAAGGCAAATTTTTTTCAAGTAGTGTGCAGGTGTCATAGGGAAGAACAAATCTGACTCCACATTGGATCCGTTTCTTTTACTTTAACCTTTGTGTTCTATTGCTTTTGCTGCAAGAACGTTGGTTGCCTATAGCCTGAAATATACAGGATAGCCCACTCTCAATGTTACGACCTTTAAAGCTATAATACTTTTCCATTCATATAGAGACAAAAAGTGGCAGAACAGAGAATAACACCTGCCTTGTTGGAGATTTACGGGAACATTGTGACTGGACCTACCTGGACAGCTGCAAGAACAAAGGATTCTGACGCCAAGAAGTATGAAGCAACCAACCACAACCCTTCCCCTTTTAGTATAACACAAACCTGAATTCTAACTCAGGGAAGATGGTTCCTTGGGACACCAGTCCACCATCTTCTCAGTCTGCTGGTTTTCTGAATAAAGTTACTATTCCTGGTCCCAACAACTCATCTCCTGATTTATTGGCCTGTCGTGCAGTGAGGGGTAAGAACTTGGAGTTGGTAACACGGTACTTATGCTAACAGAAGAGGCATCTTGAAGCTCCGCTGATAATGATGGGCATTTAATATTCAAAAGGATACATGCAATATTTATGGTTATTTTTAACTTCCTTATTAAACTATTTACTATATAGGCCTCACTAAGTATTCATTACTGGCTCCTTGATGAGGGTAGTGTGTTTTATATACACTTCTTTGGCTACTACTCACGGTTACAATATAGGCTGACTATATTTTAAGTTATTTTTTTAAAAGCTTCTTGGATATTTTGATTCCAAATTCTTCCAGGGCTGACTAAGAGTGCCTAAGTTGTTTTTAGCTATTTTTTTAAGAGGCAAATAATAATTTATATTAGTGGTGGTTAGTATAGAATTTTTCTTTCCTTTCAGAATTGGAGAACTCCCTGAGGCTGGAGCTAGCATTTGGTGGCATGGTGAGACCTTTGTGCTAAGTTTGCAGTTGAGCAACTAGTATCTGGGGGGATGAAAGATAATATCAATGGTTCCTGGAATTCAGGTGTTCTTCTTGAACCCCTGTGTTATAGAAAAATGAACATGGGAACTTCCTCTATTTCCGGTCAAGGTAAGAGGTTAGGGATGATGGTTGGGAAAAATTATATCGTTCGCATCATATTGGGGGAAAAACTAAGAACTCCTGTGATCATTTGAGAAAACTGTGTATGCAGACACTTGAACCTCTCCTTATGATATATATGCCCTCAAATCTGTGATAATATCACCATGCTTTCCTTTCTATAAACTAAACCTCTTCCCTCGGATCAATGTGAATATTTTGCTATTTATCTGTTTAGTTGTTAACTATTCCACTTCTGTGGTTAAAAAAATCCTCTGTTATTCTTCAAGTAAGTCACCTTATAGAGATCGTAGTGTGTCTTAGTATAAGCAATGGTTCCCAAAAGTAGTCTGCAAGAGACTACATCAGAAATTACAGTCTTTTAATGTATGTATTTTCCCTCCCTCATATGTAGGGGTGTGTGTGTGTGTGTGTGTGTGTGTGTGTGTGTGTGTGTGTGTGTGTGTTTGTTCCTGGGTCTCACGTCATTTATCAGGCAATTCTTGTACAAAAGGCTGTGTGGAAAACCCGTTAACTAATGTCACATTCCAAACCCCCTCATTTGGCCGTTATAGAAAGATGTAGGAAGTCCTCATGTTATCTGTTGGGTCAGGTATTCAGACAGTGAAGTTTTTATGTGAGTTGTGAAGAGACAGAAATTTTTATCTTTGTGTAACAATATTACTCTTGTAGATTTTGTGTCTTTTACAGGCTTTTCCTGTAGGATTGGGGTGTTAAAATGAAAGCAAGTCTTCTCCAACTTGTCAAGATGTGCTAAAATGAGGCCAGGGCTCAGGAGAAAGTAGGCAGGGTGCTGTATCTAGGTGGGTTTTCATCTAGGGCAGGTCTTGAGTTAGAGTGGAAACAAGCAGATTGGGTCCTTGTGGCCTTTCTGAGGTTCAGGGAGCAGAGTTCTGGCTGGTAATAAAATATTTATGGGCCTGGAGGACATCATCTTTGTTGTAAACACTGCCGGGGGTACTGGCTGGTGTGTTACTGAAACAGACTTCGATCCCCTTGCCCCTGGGCAGTAAAGCCAATCTACTGACACCGCGTTGGGGTGAAGGAGAGTGCAGCATTTATTGCAGGCACCGAGCAAGGAGTCCAGGGAAGCTAGTGCTCAAAACACCCAAATTCCACTTGGGTTCCAGCAAAGCATTTTTAAAGGCCAGGGGTGTAGGGGAGTCCTAGGGTATGTGATCAGCTCTTGCACAATTCTCTGATTGGTTGATGGTGAGGTAACGGGGTCACAGGGGTTAACATTATCAATCCTTAGGCACCAGTAGGTCTTGGGGCTCATGGTCATCAAGTAGTTAACTTCTTCCATTTGCTGGGGCTTTTAGCATCTGTAAAACAACTCAGGAATGGGCATCAGATACTGTTATCTAGGTCCTTCAGAGGAGCTACGGTACAGGGTATGGGGAAGGCATCTGTCCCAGGAAGGCCCCATACGGTTCTGCTTGGTTACAGGTGTCGCTGCACCCTGGAAGGTAGGTTACAGAATTGGTGGAGTTAGAATTCTGCTCTCATGTTGTGGGAGACACCAATACTCACAAATGCTGCAGAAAGGAAATGTGTACCTGCAGTCAGCAGGAAGTAACCATCCACGAGCATCCTGAGTGTGTCGTTACCTAGGAGACCTTAACTTTTCTGACCTGACATGTCACATTAAAAAAACAAAGCAGGGCTTCCCTGGTGGCGCAGTGGTTGGGAGTCCGCCTGCCGATGCAGGGGATACGGGTTCGTGCCCCGGTCCGGGAAGATCCCACACGCTGTGGAGCGACTGGGCCCGTGAGCCATGGCCGCTGAGCCTGCGCATCTGGAGCCTGTGCTCCGCGGTGGGAGAGGCCAGAACAGTGAGAGGCCCAAGTACCGCAAAAAAAAAAACCCAAAAAACGACAACAACAAAAAAAAGCAAAATAAACAAGATCCAAACTTGTTATAAAAAAATCAAGGTTATCAGTATTAAAAGGCCCTTTTAAAGCCTTGGCCTTGATATGTGCTCTTGGACTGTCACCATGGACTCTCTGCTCTTTAGTTCCTAAAATGAAGTTTTGTTTGGGTCACATCTGACTTTGGGGCACTTTCAAAGCGGTTCAGCTCCTGAAATGTAACACCCACTGGAGAGAAAGGAGAGCCCGAGGAGCCTTCCCAGGCCTGAGCGTGCCCGTGGAAGGGTTCACGAACTCTCACAGAGGGATGGTTTAACCCAAGTTTCATCCTGTTTAACTTAACCACTTAAAGGGCTGACTTTTTTATAATGTAGCAACTCGAACAGATTCCACATCTCTTTTATCACTGAACTGTTTTCTTTCCAACTTGTTATTTTCTATGTGTGAAAGGCTTTAGATCAGATACTGAGATGCTCGTAACACTGAAGGGAGCTTAATTAACATCAAAAGCAAATTCACAGTAAGAGAAAATAAAAGCAGCAAGTAATAGAAAGCACAGAAGCTAGACCTACAGGCCTACGAGGCTTAACGCCCTGAAGACAGTGTACCAGATCAAGGGGGGCAGAATAAAAAGTTGAATCTAACTTAAAAGAGAAATCCCCTCATTGCTAACCCCAAATTCTGCATTCAGTATATCCTTAGGACAGACATCCCACGGGGGCAAATCCCTTTTCTTTTTTCTCTTATATTTACATTAAACCAGCCTTTTGTGATCCCACGGCATGTTATGGGGCAGGCCTCCAAGGAAGCCTTTCACAGGGGGACATAAGGGCTTGGTTCGGGAGTGGAGGGGTGACTTGGAGTATGATCACCTTTGTGGCCTTTATCTCACGAGCAGCGTGTCCCTGTGGATGAAGCCAGGAGAAACATAGCATCTTGGCATATGTTGGGTCTATAGCAACTGTAGATTCCTTGGGTCACCGTCCTCTTCTGAGTTTCTAATGGCCTCGGTCCATCTTATTACTCAACACTTTGCTTGGTTTGAGCCTTTGGTGATGTGACATGCCACACTGAACCCATGCTAATGAGAATAACGCAAGGGGCTGAAACTAACAAGATCTTTAACACTTGAAAATTTTCCTGCAGTCTCTTGATTACGTTTGCCATTTGTGGATCATGTGTGTTCCAAGGCCTAGGTTATAAAAAGAATCATACATTTTCCAAATGGCCATTTGGCTGTTAGAAATTCTGATAGAAACCCCAACAGATTGCTGTGCACATTACATAGGGTGCCGTGGGAAGATCATGAGCTTGCAGTCTTTCTGGTAGCATAGCAACAATTCCAGGCATGACGGCTCCTCAGCACGTTCGGCAAAGCAGCGCGTTCAGTGCTTTCCTGTAAGATACTAGTGGCTGAGCCAACATCTGACTAAAGCCTGGCCTTGACTGATTATGCTGTGGGCAGTGCTAATAACGTGAACGGTAACAGAACTCTGCTTCAAAGCATTTCCCTCTTCCTAAGAATAAACTTGTGTTTAAGGGTCTTTGTTATTATTTATGTCTCTACCCATGAAACATACCTTATGATATTAAGATAAAAGGGATCCTCTTATATTTCATTTAAGATGTTAATTCCATAAATGATTAAATATTTACTGAAAAAGGAGAGAGGTCCATTGGTGTGACTGTCTGGACATTATTTCACAATCATTGGTTTAATGTGCTCCCCTCCCCTTGACAATTTTCTAACACAGAACAAACCCAAACCAAATCCAATCAAAACAAGACAAATAAAACCCTGCAACAACAACAAACAGCTAACATTTGGGCATGCTTCCTATCTGCACGAATAAAACGAAGCATTTCATTGATATCATCATGAACCCATTACCCCCATTTTGCAGATGCAGAAACTGAGGCTCAGAGAAATTAAGTATGTTATCAAAACTACAGAGAAAGTTAGAGGTGGGATGTGAGCCCAGGTCTATCAGACTCTAAGACCTGTTCTGCAAGCCACCCTCCCTTTTTCTCCAGGGACTGTGATCTGCCATTGTACCTCCAGTGGGGGGTACAGTGCCTGACGCTTTAGGTACATGGTAAATATGTCTGCAGTGACTTGATCCAGCTCCACACAGATATTCAGTTAGTCTGAAGAGTTTTCTCTGTTTCTCTAGGCACTTGAAATTATGTTTGGAATTCCTTTTGAGAAGTCAGAATTCCAGGAACTCAGTTTCAAACTCAAGGACGCTGTAGCTTTGGTACAGACAGCAGTCTTACTTGGGGACTCCACGCAGCCTGCATGACAAGTTGGCAAATGAGGAAAGTGAGGGGCATTTTGCTGAAGGACTGGAGTGAGGTGAGTAAGCAGGGAAGGGAAATGGATACATTTGTTGTTGCCTCAGAGGTTAATGGAAAATGTCCGTGCTTTGCTGAGCATAACTCACTGAATGAAAGATGGAGCAAAGTTGCTTAACAAGGTCACTCAGCTCTGGGGGGATTTTGGATCTATGCTCAATCAAATCCTTACACCTACAGTGGCCGAACAAACCTTGCAAGTGGAGTCAACCAAATTAGTCACCCGGAATTCAAGGGATTGCAATTTCTTAGGATTTAATTCCTGTTACCATCACACCTGGGAATGACACCTCCTAACTGAGTGTCTTCAGTAATGCCCAGAGGCTCCTCTGTGATAAGCCCCAGAGGACAACCATTTATCTCATTTAGATTCGGACTACTTGCTGAAGAAAGGCATTTGTGTCAGCAGAAGAAGCCAGCTTTGGAATATAAGGAGGGCCCCGACACTGTATCACCTTCTGGAGGAACAAAAAAGAGGCACAATTTTTTAAACTATTGAAAGGCATAAGCATAGGGTTAAGAATTAAGAGCTCTTAGCTGAGAGCTGCTGTATAGCACAGGGAACTCTACTCAATATTCTGTGATAACCTATATAAGAAAAGAATCTAAAAAAGAATGGACATATGTATATGTATAACTGAATCCTTTGCTGCACAACTGAAACTAATACAACATTGTCAATCCACTATGCCCCAATAAAGTAAAAAAATAAAAATAAATACATTTTTTTTAAAAAGAAAAAAATAATTTCTTGCTCTGTGAAATTCTACCTCCCCTCCCCAACCAAGCTAGTTATATCCTTTTGTACTTTGTGTATGTTTCTGCTCTTCTGAACAGTCCATACTTACTTCTTTAGTTGTCTAGGCTGTGCACTGCTTGAGAACAAGCTCGTTGTGGTGTTTGTCTCTGTATCCTCAGCGCCTAGAAGGTGCTTAAGTGCATAACAGGCGACAATGAATATTTCTTGAATGAACAAATGAATGAATAAAATCCCACTGTTTACAGGTGATAGAAAGCAAGACCCAGAGACATTGAATTGCTTAGAGTATTTGAAAATTTGGGATCAGAACTCAGAACTCCTAGTATCAAGTTTTGTGTTTATACATTGAAAGGCAAATACTGTTTGGGAGAATATTGAGTAAATATCCAGTATCCGTTCTAATTCTCAGAGGGAGTTTTATGCTCTGCAACAAAGTTAATCAGTCATCACTTCCAGTTTATCAGCCCACTGAAACTTGGAACACAGAGGAATCATAAAGCCCAAATTGCTTGCCATGGACTAGACTGCTCTCTTCCCACGAGGTTGCTTGCCCACTTACATCAAAATTCACATGCTGTGCTCTCTCGGTTTAGGCTTCGTGGAATGTCAAACATTTTTTTATCATTGGTTGCATAATGCAGCCCATTTATGAATGGCAGTGGGTATAATAATCTTTTCCATAAGGCTAGTCCCACAGAGGGGAGGATTCTGTCATGACACTGTGATGAAAGCTAATTATGTTCCCCCTTCCAAAATCCTTCTTCCATCATGCCAAGAATGGCTATCAGGAGATTGCCAGTTGTAGCGTTCTCCTCTTTCACTCAGACTCTGTCCAGAAATTTATTTACCACGGAGATGGAAAGTGTCTTTCCCTTTGCCTTAGGGCTTCTACATATAATTTTGACAGCCTTTACTTTATCAAAGAAATTGTGTCAATTTAAGAAACCATAGCCTTTCTTACTCTGGTTGAATATCAAATTTTAGACACAGAACAATCTCTTGAATGTCACATTTGAAAAAGACTTTCAGCCCAAATGAGTGAAAATTTATACTTTTGAAATGCCATTAGCGTTATAATGATCACTGTGGCACTCCTTCAGAAGGATTTCCTTAAGTTTGAATTTTCACTGTACGCCACTATCGTTTTAAGCCGTTAACAGGTATACCTGCCACATGCATGCCAGGCTATATATATGTATGTATGTATGTGTGTATATATATATATATATATATATAATCCCAACGTGCAAAACTTTAGGCACGGTAAACGTATACAATGCTGTATGTCATTTATATCTTAATAAAATTGAAAGAAAAAAAAAAAACTTTAGGCACGGATTTCAAATGGAAACACAGAGCTAAGCATCTCTGAGGCTGATGCATCTCAACAAATGGCAGAGCAGGTGCCACTAAGGATTTGATGTATCCTTTCCAAATAGCAGAAGTGCCCTTATAGACCGGAGCATACCCTGTCTTTGTATTTGGCATTTTTTCCCTGCTTTTCAGGGGTTCTATGTCCTGGCTGCCCATTAGAAATACGTGCACATTATAAATACCTGAGGGAGCTTTTTTAAAAGTTTGAGAATTGGGTCCCATCCTAGTCCAATTAGGTCAGAAAGTCCAGGGATGAGATCCAGTCATGGGTACTTTTAAAAAGCTGCCTAGGTCATTCTATTGTTCTTTAAAGCCACATCCAAGCTAAGTTGTGACTTGCAGTCACATTAGGGGGCTGACATAGTCCCCAGAAATGCGTTCAAAACATCATAGCACGAACTTCCCCTGTCGACGAGCTACCGAAGTGGTTATTAATGGTGCTCTTTTGCGTCAGTCCCCTCCCTGCGCACCACCTCGAACTCCCTCCCCAAGGCACTTTCCAAACAACTACAAATTTAAGCGAAAGGTCAAATCAAAGTAAGACCAGAGTGAACAGAGGAGCCAGCCTTATACTATGCCCAGAACAGCCTCTAGCTTGAAATGCCTAAACACGCAGACATGACCAGAGGGAGAGAAACGGTGCAGCAGAAATATTCTAGGCAGACAAAAGCCTCTTCTCAATTTTGGCTACTCTTACTTCAGTCTAGTCAGATTGTGAGGGCTGTCCTTGTGTTTCTCGTATTGCCGCACTGTCTTTTCACTGACGCTTCTGCTTAATTGGTTGCTACTTCCCCAGAATTTGAATTCAAGGTAAAGTTACTATGAAAAACCTTATCTGTCCTGAACCAGTTATTATGGAAAGAAAGACTTCACGTGATCACATCAAGCCTTTCTTCTCAGCTATCCACCATAACGCCTGGTCCACAGCACTCCACAGAAGTTGACTTCTGGGGCTGGGACCCATCTCTCAGGGCCATGACGTCTGGTGACCTGAAAGGAAAAGTGTTTGGGCTGCTCCTTCCTGTTTAAATTCACTACTTGCGCTGACTAGAGTAGACAGATTGCAGCTGCGGTAAAACCGCTATTTGTTCGAGTTGGTTCTTTCACTCTCTACTGGGCCGTCTTTTAAATTGACAGTTATAAGCAATGACAAGGAGACCCCCTCAAGGTTGGCGGGTATGATGAGTAAGTAACAGGCTGACATATCACCTGCAGTAGAACAATCTCTCAGCTGTCCCCCTGAGATGGAAAAAAAGCCTATTCACCTTTACCAGCTCCCCGCAATGAGTCCTGAAATCTCAGCTTCTCTTCACCATGAGCCTTGACCCTTGGTTTGATTTAATCTCACAGCAGCCCTACTTTCTTCCTCTAATAAAAACCTAAGCTATTTAAAAGGAAATCGAGTGAGCTGGCATACCTATTGACTTCATTTTGGTAGGTAAATTCACTGGTTGATGGAAAACATAATCCACCAGGATAGAGAGCGCGACAGATGAGCAGCCCTTGGACAGATTAGCAATTCAAGGTTGGCTTGGATTACAGATTCAACAACCCGGAGTGAAATCCACCAACTCGTCACTGATAAAAAGAACTCAACTGTTTTATAGAGTCATTGTCATTTTAAAGTTGAATCCACTCTATCAACATGTCGTCAATTTAAATGTAGAAGAATAGATGTATTATTTATTTATATTTATTTTATTTAATTCTCTTTTGTCTATGACATCAAGGGCAAATGATGTGGCTTTTAATCTGGTTTTTCACAATAGTCCACTTCCTACACGCCAAGCACTAGTAACTGATTTTCTGGACTATTAATCAAATCAATTTAAATTGATGAGGGCCTTTGGTTTGGGAATATTGTAATTCAAACTTTGGGGGTTTTTTTTGAGTGGCTATTGGCCCTGATGTGTTTTTTTATTTTGTTTTGTTCTGAGTTACCACTGTAGGCATATTTCTGGCACTAAATTCAATAATAAATTCTCTTTACTAATCTCCCAGAAAAGTCAATTTAATTTTCATGTACTTGGATTATAATAGCTTTTGAAAGCAATATGGATTAAAAGGCAAGTTTCAAATTCTCAACCTATTATTAAAAAGAGCTATAATCATTATTACATCTATAATATTGTTCGAGACTCTTAATCCAGTGATTATTCACCCACTAGACCAAGAATCAGTCACACTTCTTTAGAAACATTATGATTTATCATCTTAATAGGAATTTGAGTATTTTAGAAACGAGATGGGCTACAATGGCAGGACTCTTTTTTGCTGTTGCCAGAATGGTTAATCACTGGGAGGTTTATATAATGAACGATTTGCAGGCTATGCCCAGTGAATGCTACCTCTGCTGCACACCTGGAATTGCTTTTTCATTCTTCTTATAAATGCCTCTAGGCATTAGGCCACTATGGAATAATGACCAATGACTCATTGCTGTTAAAATGGAAAGGGCCCCAATCCACCTCAGCTTTGTGCCTTTCTCCTTGTTTTATATTACGTATAACCTGATACCTCCAGTTATTGTCTTTTTGGATGAAAACCTCCTCTCTTGTGGTCTTCTTCATGCCCATAAGCAGTTGCTCATTCCCAACTCTTGGAACCACGATGGAGAGTAGAAGAACAATGCCACAGTTAAGGGCCAGGCACAGATTTGGCTTACAATAAAGTGGAATCCTGAAGTTCTCAGGAAAGCTGTTGTGGGAAACAAGACTATTTCAACCTCAAAGATCTCTCTTACTGAGTGTTTAGTTCTCTGTTAAAGAGAAGGCCGAGGGTGTAATTGGCCCCATCTGGCTTAGATTCTGGAGGTCGCTTGGGACACTGGTCTGGGTTGGTAATAGAGAGGCGAGTCAGCATTTCTAGGATCCAGACCAAGTGCATCTAAACCCTGCATGGCCAAGAATAAACAGTATCAGCTTTACTGATGTGTGAAATAAGAGTCAGAAGCAATGTCTATTGCCCTGTAGCAGTAGCTGGCTTAAAGTTTAAGTCAGAAACAGTGGTGTTTTTTGAAATGGAAAGGCATTGATTTGTCCCTTCCGTCCCAGGAACAGATTTTTTCCCTTCTTTTGGGGAGCTGCATTTCCTTCCACTTCAACTAATTATTTCATTTCATTGTCTTAGTCACAGGAGTAATAGCATAACCCAAGCTGGAGTACTTAGAGTACTTGTTCATTTCTTATTTTGTTGCGTGTGCTTTAGGTGTCATAACTAAAAAGGTTTTGCCTAGACCAACGTCAAGGATCTTTTTCCTTATGTTTTTCTCCAGGAGTTTTATGGTTTCCCGCCTTACATTTAAGTCTTTAATCTGTTTCAATTTCTTTTCTGTGATTGGTGTAAGATAGGGTCTAGTTTCATTCTCTTACATGTGAATATCTAATTTTCCCAGCACCATTTATTGAAGAGACTGTCTTTTCTCCATTGAGGATTCTTGGCTCCCTTCTCAAATATTATTTGACCCTATGTGCATGGGTTTAGGCCCTCAATTCTATTCCATTGGTCTATGTATCTGTTTTTATGCCAGTTCCATTCTGTTTTGATTACTATAGTTTTACATTATAGCTTGAAATTAGGAAGTGTGATGTCTCCAGCTTTGTTCTTCTTTCTCAGGATTGTGCTGGCTATTCAAGGTCTTTTGTACTATCCATGATGGATTTTTAAAACATCAGGGCAAATAGGCACTATCACCAAAACAAATACACTCAAACTAAAAAGGTTTGATTCTAAGAATTTTTCCTTAACAATAAAAATATGTTTGTTTTATGAAAACAAAGTTTGATTAAAATTTTTAAAATACTTTGTAAGTATGAAGTGCACTTTTTATTAACAAAAATAAATTGAGCAATATGTTGAAGTAAGGGGTTGTACAATTTAGTCTTATTATTTATTTAGTCTTATTTATTATTTATTTAGTCTTATCTAATAAGACACTATTCCTGTCTTATTTATTTAAAGACTAAAAAATCAAAACAAAATATTCTGCCTTTTTCTTTCACAGTTAGTGTCTTTATTTAAAATGAATAAATAATATCTCAAAAATAAATGTTCATTTTCCAACTGCAGAAGCAGTTACTACTATCATAACCTAGATTATCTTAAATAGCATATGATGTACACAGTTCTCCAGTTTCTTTCTATGAAGTCACTTGGGGAGAAGTCCTTCAAAGCCACACCAGGCTCCTGAAATTTCACTGTGGTTGGTTTTATAGAGCATATTTGTAACATCCCTGTGTCATTTGTGGTTTGTTGCCCACGATTTTCTTTCTATCGCATTGATTGGGACTGAGATTTTGGAGGCATCAGCAAAGGCCGGATTATAGAACAAAAGAACTGAAGTCTCTGCAACCTGAGAGGGTTGAGTACGAAAACAGGAAAAAAAAAATAGGAGACTGTTGTTTCGGGCATGAATCAACCTGGGAAATTTACCTCTGCTTATTCCCCCAAGGTGGTAGAGAAAAGGCAGCATGAGCGTGCTGTTGGAGAAGGTCAGACAGAGGAGGCCCAGATATCTGCTCAACTAGACATGGTTTGGGGTCTGGGTGAGTGGATTTGGGGATGTTGGGAATATCCCAGAATGACTGTCAGGGACCTGGAAATATTGGGATATTCCAGGAATCTAGACTTTGGGTAGACATTGACCCCAGACAGGAAATTTCATCCCTGGAAGGAGTGCCCTTAGTGCCAGAATCTGGGTAAGAGTTAAGTCACTGAGGACCTGGGTGCCGGTTGGGAAGTTCACGTTGCCCTGGTTTGTGAGGAAGGGCCTCGCCACAGGGAACCCAGTCAATCCCGACCTGCTACTGGCTTCCTATGCTTGAAAGAAGATGCTGGGATATTTCCAACTTGACTAAAAATGGACTAAAAATAGTATCACTGATACTAACAACAGCTAAGAATTACCGAGATCTTTCTACATTCTAAGCACTGTCTAAGTTCTCCACACGTATTGTCATTTAAATCTCACAGCAACCCTATGAGGTAAGCTCTGTCTTTGTCTACCTTTTACAGAAAAAGAAATCAAGGCTAAGTAACTTGCCCACAGTCATTTAGCTGGTAAGTGGTGAGCCCAGGCTGTAACCAAGAGTCTGGTTTCAGAGCCTGTGGTCATCACCATTTTACCATGGGGTGATTACAGTCTACTTAAATGTATCGATGTCAGGCACTGTCCCAGGTGGGATTTCTGGGAAACAGATCCTGAGATGGAGTTTAGTATGCAAGATGTCTGTTCGGAGTGCCTTTGAGATCAACACCTGGGGGAAGCGAGACAAGATTGGGCAGAAGAAATCAACCCACGGGAGCTCTGGAGCCAAAACGGCCTGAAAATAGTCCTGTGCTGGACTGAAATGGCCTGGGCTGTCCCAGAGGGCAAGATCTTGGGCAAAACAGTCCTCTGTAGCTGAGGTGTTTATGAAGAAGCTTGTGGTGAAGGCTGCCTATTGACAGTGGTCCTAGCAGTTGGGGAACTTTCTCAGAGGAGGTCTGATCTGGGTAGTACGTCCCTATGTCCACTACAGGTACCCTCATGTTTTCTGAAAGTCTCTAGAAAATATGAATTAAGATTTATTCTGCTACTAAACTGACCTTAAATCCCAATTGCTCCACACATGCCTAGTTTACACTTGTATTTCTAGCTTAATTATTAATAGCTTTCCCTTTTACTCTTGAAACTATCTTGGTTGGATGTAAATTATTTTGTTTTTCTGATGCTCTTCTGCTTCTCCTTGTTCCTCTACTTATAATCTTTTATTAACTCAGTTTCTACAAAAAATTAATTTTATAGTAATAAAGACCATGCCTTTGTTTACAAACTCTTTCAAAGAGAAAACAATCATCAGGTCTGCCATGATTTATCCATTATAAGCATGCTAGCTGAGAGAAAAACTCAAAGTTTGAAAACCACAATTAAATATCTTTTTTTTATACACATATTCATGGGATCGTTTTCTTTAGTCTTGTATACTATAATGTAAAGATGACTCTGTAATTCCTTAAGACCGGGTACCTAAATTGAATAAGGTCTGTTGTGACACTTTCGTAAAATGTTTATTTTAAAACTGGAATGAATGAAATATCTTCAGGTCTTCTTACACTGTATTCAAATGAAGTAACATCAACATGGACACATGAATTTCACTAAGGCATCACCCCTACCCCCCGGGGCATGTCCCTTACTTGGAAACCAAAGTATCTTTATCAATTTTTCTCAATTACGTTTGTGAATTTCAAGGTGGTATCCCCTACGATCTGAGAAGTCAGCCCCTGCATGTACCTCTGCTATGGTCTCCTGACTAAATTCCTGTTCTCACAAACCATTAGAAATGGGAGCTTAGAAGCCAGTCACCACTGCCCTCACCGTCAGCTTGCTTCCCTAGTGATAATGATGCTCTCTGCAGTGTGAAGGCCCTCTCTCCCCCATGGTCCCTGATACACACTGACCTCCATTTGGGATCAGATGTAGCGCTAATTGGGTTCTGAGCTTCATCACGACAGCCTTGCTGCTTGTACACCTTGGTCATAATAGATCACATCTCATCCCCAAACTGAGACCAAGGATGAACCATCTAGTCTCTCCGTTCTCTTCTCTCTCAAATTTGGTCTAGGCATCTATGCACAAAATATCAAAGGTAGTATTTGCCCAATACACATAAACTCATTAAACAGATACCTGGAGGATCACTGACCCATCCGTTTATCAGATGTTAAGATAACATTTTCAAAAAGTTAAATAGATGTTAAAGATTCAGAGATCTATTTAACTGTATCTATGATACAGAATGATGAAATTGATTACACACACACATGCATATAGAAAATTATTGATGGAATAAGAATACTAAGTAATTTTGAGTCAAAACTGGTTAATGCCTGACTGGGCAATACAATGGTAACCTTTGGGTTATCTTATCTCTTCTAATAGATACAGATCATTTTCATCTCTCCTGGACAAAAATAATTTGCAATTTATCCATTTTCTACAAGTCATCCTCTGATTTTTCAGAACCTGAGCCCTAATAGCTAGTACATAATGAGTCAAATAAAGTCACATTTCCTAGGGAGTCAAAAAACCCTCAGGGAATCAGATCCCCCTCATGTGAACTCATTAGACCATGCTGGGCATGAATTTGAAAGAGTTTGTTGTAATATTCTTGGTTTTGTTTTTTCAAGCTTTGAACATACAGATATACCATGTTTTCCAAATACAGATATTCCATGAAGGGTTCTGATTCCTTCTTTAGTCTGAACTGGTCTCCACACATATAAGTAAGGCTCTGAGAAATAGGGTTTTCATTTAGGAACATTCCTCATAGTTCACCTTAACCTGTGTGTTTTTTGCTCCAATCCAGCACCTTATTGGTTTGCTCTTGTTCTTTTTTTACTTTATATATGTTTTTGTTGTAAATATGACTTTTCACATAAGCTTTCTTATATCTGTTGGGCAAGACTATTGTGTATAAAAAATTAGCAAATAAAAATACACTTATTACATCAAATACCATATAATTCGAAGTTTATAATGCTAACTTGCTGAAAATGGACTTTAACTTGAACACGTCTATAATTAATGTAATTTTTTAAAAAGATAAAGTGATTTAAAGAAAAATAAATCAAATAATTCATAAATCAATTGCTTAAAGTATTTAATGATTATGGCATTGGCATTGAACTCTCAAAAACCTGGATTTGAATTCTAGTTTTAATTTGTTAGCACAGGGAACTCTACTCAGTGCTCTGTGGTGACCTAAATGGGAAGGAAATCCAAAGAAGAGGGGATATATGTATACGTATAGCTGATTCACTTCGCTGTACGGCAGAAACTAACACAACATTGTAAAGAAACTATACCCTAATTTAAAAAAAAAAAAGTATTAGGAGCCCTGGTAGCTCCTAATTGGTGTGGCAATTTGGTTTGCATTACATTTTTAGCAAGATCATTTATCTGTGAAGAACTTCCTCAATTCTACATGTGGATGACCCCATGGCACATAACAACATATCAGCCCATTAGTGTCTCAAAGCACCTTCTGAATTTTAAGTAAAGATCAAATATTTTATAAATGCATATAAATACTTTGGGCATATGAACATTAACAATAATGTAATTGTATGTAATGTAGATATTTTTCTACTTCTAATGCAGGAGGGACTGTAAGAGTTCACTAATCTCATGTCTGATATGACAGCAGTTTTGCCAACTGGCGTTTCTCTTGAACTATTACTTGTTAATGTTCCTAAATGTGCTATCATTGCTGTCCAGTGACAGAACATTCTGCTGTGATCTGAAGTGTCTACATTGAACTGAGAACAACACACTGCCCTCGTTTATGAATTATTTTATTTTTTTATGTAGGTGGAAAACATAACTGAACCAAGTAATAATTATTAGTTATTTATTTAAATATATCTCATAGGCTGTGGAAGTCTTTGGCAATCAAGGGCAGTAGTTGCTCATATAGAAAATTTGGAACTAGTTTTTCCAGTGAAAAGAAACTTTTACTAAACCCTAAGCTGTTTTCTACATTAATCCACATTTTTGGAGATTTATTTATCTTTTCAAAGAGTATTGTCTCATTATTTATATTTTGTGCAGTTCATATATGACACAAGTCTTCAGATAAGACTCAATTCTGTTAAGCACCTTGTTTACTCTGCAATGAAACTCATTTACTGAGGGAAATAATTATTCATAAAGTCTTCAGAGTTTTTCCAGGAAGGCACACAGTAAATGTGAAATATTCATTATAATGGGAACATTTCAACATTTTTCTGTGCTTGTTATTTTGCTGCAGAGAATATCTACCAGTATCTACTAAGAAGTTCACATTTGACCATTTTTAAGAAATTTCAAAAAATTGGTGATGTTGAACCTAATTACTCTTTCTTTTTTTTGCAAGAGTCACATTAACCCTTTTGCCTCCTAAGTATTTATTTTATTAAAGTTTTATTTAATAATAAATAAAACTTTACTTTATTAAAGTTTTATTTATTATTAAATATTAATAAATTATTGATTTATTAATTATTAAAAATTATTAATTATTATTATATATAATATTATTATATTATAATTTATTGATTATTAAATTATTAAAAATAAATAACTTTATTTTATTAAAGTTAGGCCTAGGTCTGCCACACCATGGAGTAACTTGTGGAAAATCATAGAAAATTAAACTTGGTTATCTATTGTTGATCTGATATTCAATAGAGTTATATTAAAATCTATCTTCAATGACTGCTTTCTCAGAGGTCATAAATCCCAGCTTCTGTAAGGCACATCACTGAATTATTTTTCTCATATTATTTTGCAAAATAATATATTTCATATCAGGGAGATAAGTTAAGATGCAGCTTACTGAGGCCAACCTGATCAGATTGCAATAGGTAGTTCAGCTACCATATAGAGATAGATAGATAGATAGATAGATAGATAGATAGATAGATAGATATTTTCAAAGTGGTTGGTTTAGAGTCAGACTAAGCATCAAGAAACTGTATTTATCCAATTGTGCACAGCAGGGACAGAAAGGAATGTACATAGGAATTGAGAGCCCTGGGGGAAATCAAACAAAATTCAGAAGTGATAGCATCATATTCACATGGAAAAGTAACTATTGATTGATTGAACTCTATAATGTAACATCAATTTTATATATATTAAAGAAATATGGAATACTTCTTAAAAGTATTAAAAATATACAATATTTATAGAGCTAACAGTTCTTCCAGTTTCCATAGTGCTCAGAAATATTTTGAATTTCTGTTTGGTCCTTTTTGTCTGTAACACTTATACTATGTTCATCCAGAATGAGCAAAGAAATTCCTTCAATATATGGGTCGACTTCTGAGTCACAATGAAAGATTTACTATTCTTAACTACTTAGTATATGTTTTTAAATGTACCATAATGAAGATAATTTCTTTATTTTTGAATTTTAAGTGAAATCTTAGTTAAAGCTGAGTAGCTAAGATACAGTCAACTCCATCATTCAAAGGGGAATCATCACTTAACATTCTGATTATAATTCCATGTGAAATAAGCAAAAAACAAAAACAATCTTTTAGCATCCAAACAATATGGAGAAAAATCACTTACTTCTTCATTGAAGCCAAATGCTTTAAAATTCTATTTACTTTTCTAATTACTGGCAGAGGGCTGGTGAAATAAATTATGGCATCTTTGCAAGGGAAAGTTCTGTAGCTTACTGGGGTCCAGGGCAGGCTACCCCCCAATGGCATATAGGTTATTTTGAATTAAAGATACTTAAGAAATGGCCAATACAAGAGGGATACTCAGACCCTCCCCTGTATCTCCCTGAAATCAGGAAATAAATATCCCACGTGAAAGGTCCTTTCCCTGCATCTGGACAGCCTATGTTAGAGATCCGGAATTTGGGCAGAGAAGCCTGTATAAACAAACACTGTTTCTTCTTTACTACTCCAAGCCCAAACTTTGTTTAGATTCCTCCCTAATTAAGCACCCAAAGCCTAAATCCTTTGTCCTGTTAATTCCTCACAAATTTGTTTCTTTGTCTAAAAAAGTGTAAAAGCTGTTTGCTTTGGCCACTTCTTAGGTTGCATTTCTGAGACTTCCATGCAAATGAATTAAAATTTGTTTCTTTTTCTTCTGTTAATCTGTATCCTGTCAATTTTATTAGTCCAGCCACAAGAATTTAAGAGGAGTCAAGGGGGAAATTTCCCCCTCCCCAAAACTCAGTAAAAATAATGGAGTAGATCCATATTTCTAGGAAGAAAGCAAATGGTGAACTAATATGTATTGTATAATACTAATTGTTTAAACAAAGTTTAAAAGGTTGCCCTTTGTACGTCTTTTATCTTTGTGTATGCTAACCATTTTCTAGAAGGGATTTTAGACATTCCTAATGAAAATTTGGGCTGTGGATTTGAGTGGGGTGACTTTCATATTTTTATGTAATGTTGGTTCATGTTTCTGCTTTACTTTTATAATTTAAAAAATGAATTCGTTTATTTTAAAGATCAGTTGGTTTTCTCAGACCCTACTTCCTCAGTGTTGCACTGTAAGGTGGGAGGTTTAAAATTACAGAAACTCAACTTAAGCCAGTTTATGTAGAAAGTAGAAAGGATATTTTTTATTTTTTATATTTTATTTCTGCTCTTCTCTACGAGTTGGCCTCCTTCCAACTTAACCACATTGTGAAGGAAAGAGATGCTGCCAGCAGGTAGGCTCGTATCCTCATGGCCTTTCCATTAGTCCCTAGAGGGCTCTTTGCCCCAGTCACATGAAGGAACTCTGATTATCCCAGCTTGTGTCACTTGCTAAGGCCCTGGACCAACCCCTCACACAAGGAGTGGTGTTTGCAGACATATGCAATGTTATTGCCTCAAGACTCAAGGCCAATTATCATGGCAAAGGAAACACAACCAGAGCAAAAAGGGGTAGCCTGTTTCCCAAAAAAGGGAGAGGTGTTAGGTGGGCAAAAACCACAACAAACACGCATACACACATAATATTTGGGACATTTATCTAGATATTATTTTGACTAATAAAATATAAATCATTTAAATGTATTAATAAATCAATAGTAGCTTTTGTCAGTATAGATTTTATGAAACACTAGACACTAAAATTATAAGTTTCTTTTTGTAGGAAGGAATAAACAACGTTATAACACTTTAAAATTTCCTTATGTTCAGAGAGTTGAAATCACTGGCTGAGGTCTGAACTAGATTGTTGGCAGTATTAATGGAGAGCAGGTGCAGATGAAGAGAGGTTTTGGTACAGAAAGTAGAGAAGTTGGAAACTGTCAATTATGGGGGCAAAGAGGCGTAAAAATGATATTCTTTCAATGTCCTGCTAATTATTTTTAAAACTTCACAATCAAACAAGTGTCCAGATATACGACAGTCAAGAATCAAACTTAGTAACAAATATTCTGCCTTTCTGCTTTGTATTTTACTCAATACACTTATGCAGAGATAATACATCCTTTATTATTGTTTATTTTAGACAAGAGGGTTACCGTGTGTAATAGTATGGGAATGCCAGACCTGGGGAGAACTGAGCAGATTAGGGAAACATGTACTGGACTTTTGGATTTGGGCTTGGTTTCTGCAAGGAGTATAGAGTGAATGCTTGATGGTACAACCAAAATGCTTTTGGCAGAACAATACAGAGAAAACCCCACTGGCCTCCAAGGACAGGAGAGAGTGATTTAATAGTGACACTGCATCCTGGGCTGCTCTTTTGGTCGGATAGTGAGTACACTTGCAGCTGTGAGTAAACTGAGGTGCTGAGAGGCTGAAAGGACCAGCGAATACATTTGAGAAATGCTTTTCACTGTAAGAAACATCACCACCATCATGCACAATACAAACATATTTTTGAATACCTACTACTTGATGTAGCTCTTAGGTTTCTGGAATGAATTTGAATTGCCTTTTGCTT
Source organism: Lagenorhynchus albirostris (assembly GCF_949774975.1). Classification (NCBI taxonomy): domain Eukaryota; kingdom Metazoa; phylum Chordata; class Mammalia; order Artiodactyla; family Delphinidae; genus Lagenorhynchus; species Lagenorhynchus albirostris. Next base: position 7,293,322 of record NC_083098.1, on the reverse strand, counting down.
GAAACAAGGACATTCGTTAAGGGAGAATATGCCATCAATCTCTGCTTCCTAATATAACTTAATGAATACCTAGGCCATACAAATCATGGGTAGTTCAATGCTTAGTTAATGTTTGTTGGCTCAAAGAGAAATCAATCCTACTGGGACACATTATGATAAAGGGTGCTTTCTGGGACTGTCCAATATATGCTCTAGAATATTCCCTGAAAATTGTAGATTCAGTCTATTCTTGGCAAATTTTTGGAAGAACTGTCTATCCTAGGATTTTAAAGAAAGCCAAAAAAATGAAATTTTAGTGTTCCATTATTAAATGTCCTCCTGACTGCTGTGGCTGGGATAAACAATAAATGGCTGTGTGAGCTGGGAGTGGGCGTTCAGGCACCTAGTTCTTGGGGGAACAGAGAGAGGCTAGTGGCACAGTGGCCACGGATTTGCCGGGGCCCAAGAGAGGCAGCCACCTGCCCAGGGAGGCATGTGTCATGAGGTGAGGGTCTTGCATTGTACATGGCTCTCCTGGTTGGTGGCCCCATTGGGGTAGCAAATGAGAAGTGAGCAGGGAAGAGAAAGACAAAGGAGGAAGTTCAGGTGGTAGCAAAGGGTCACCAGCTGTAGCTTCAGGCCCCGCAGGCGTAGGGCAGAGATCCGACCCCCTCCACCTTTTTCAGATGGAAGAAGAAAACAAACACCCAAGGCTCATCGAAATTGTGATTGGCTCACCAATAGCCCCAGGACAGAGATCACTGGGGATCAGAGATCAGTGATCAGAGATCACTACCCAAGCTTAAGTTTTCCTAAGCTGCAGAAATAGAAAGACTTGCTGAGCATGTCATAGAATGAATTATGGAAGACCCGTATGCTTCCTTACAGCAGTTAGATTGGCCCTGCCCCACTTGTGCCCAGCAAGGGTAAGCTCTCCTGGAAACTGGTCCTCTGGACAGAGACCAGAGAAGAGGAGCAAAAGAAGAAACAAAAACATCAAGAAAATATTGCAAAAGCTGAGCAACTAACAAAGGGTTGAAGGAATAAACAGGTTCTGCCACCAGAGAAAAATCATTTGATTATGAATCCCTGGGAGGAACACCAAGATTTCTTCTCTGGATTTTAATGAAGATATTATTTAGTAAATGAAGTCTGTTTGTGCTAATTCAATGCTTAGTTAATGTTTGTTGGCTCAAAGAGAAATCAATCCTACTGGGACACTTTACGATAAAGGGTGTTTTATCAGGCACCCTTGATCACAGTTCAAGTGCCTGACCGTATGGAAACATTGTGTTAGTTCTAAACTCAGTACCATAGTAACTTTTAAGCTTGGGTGTTGTTTAAAAACAAAATCCAACTGAGCAAATTTGAAGATCTACTTGGCTTTATTTAATGATTCATGAATCCAGAAACATCCCATCTAGTATATAGAAGGGCACTCTGTGGAACTATACAAAATGGAAGGCTGTCATAGAAATGGTGCGGGACAAGGAGGTTATTAGCCAAAAAGAAAAGAAAAGAAAAAAAGGAATTGTTTCTGCCAAGGTTATCTCACTAGTGCTGACCACGAAATTCCAGACATTTTATTCCTGGGAGAGATTGAAACTGCAATTAAGTTTTGGTTCGCTGTTCTGGGGGAAAGTGGCTTCACCTTCAGTTTCTTTCTTTCTTTCCTTCTTTCTTTCTTTCTTTCTTTCTTCCTTCGTTCCTTCCTTCCTTCCTTCTTTTCTTCCTTTCTTCTTTCCTTCCTTTCTTTCTTTCTTTCTTTCTTTCTTCCTTCCTTCCTTCCTTTCTTCCTTCCTTTCTTTCTTTCTTTCTCTTTCTTTCTTCCTTCCTTCTTCCTTCCTTCCTTCCTTCCTTCCTTTCTTCCTTCCTTCCTTCCTTCCTTCCTTCCTTTCTTTCTTTCTCTTTCTTTCTTCCTTCCTTCTTCCTTCCTTCCTTCCTTCCTTTCTTCCTTCCTTCCTTCCTTCCTTCCTTCCTTTCTTCCTTCCTTCCTTCCTTCCTTCCTTCCTTCCTTCCTTCCTTCCTTCCTTCTTCTTTCTTTCTTTCTTTCTCTCCTTCTCCTTCTTCTTCTTCAGCAATTTACCCCTTTTGATCAAACTGTAAGCCTAACTGAGACATACGATCAACACTTAAGGCACCAGGGTCACTCTCAGCTACTGCTCCGTATTTCTCACAGCTCTACTGATCTGTGGTGGGGTAACCATAGGTCATGATGTTTTTGCTTAGTCCCTGTGGCATTCACAGGTCATGGTTTCAGGTTCATAACGCTTTGCTTCTTTTCTGATGTTCCAGTCCTAGGGAGATTATTTGCTTTGTGGTTAGCAGCTGTGAACATGCATTTAAAGCTTTTGAGAGCATACAACAAATATGCCAGGGGGATTATAAGCAGGATAATTCCCAATGTTTGGAGTGTAGTTTGGAGCCATGGTCACCAAGACACAAACCAATCAAAGAAAGACCCTCACGAAGGGGTCACCCTTTTAAGGCAAGTGGTTTTCTCAGGGATCTTACATAAATTAGTTTCAACTTCCCCAGAAACGTCAATCCAGGTGCAGCAGGTGGTGCTGGCCACAACACAGACACCTCCTTGCTCAGCTAAAAGATAATCAAGGGCTGTTCTATTATCAAGAGGAAACTTGGCCAGAAAGTCTTAGGATTGTTGCTGGGCAGCTAATGTCTTAATGATGGAATCTGCAATATCTCTAAGAGTTAAGAAGAGGTTTCTGGTCACATTCTCATTTATCTCTACTCCTAACCAGAGAATGGATTTATTCACAGGGATTGCTGCATTTACCCATTCAAGCCAGGGGTCAATCAGGTCTTTAGCACATGTGGGAAGAGATTTTCCTAGCCTAAAATAGTCATCCTAAATGCCTTGCAAAAATGGTGCTGCTGGTGAGATCTCTCAGTGAGTAGGGGCAAATCTGGTCTAGATAACTATGGATAGATCAGAATTTTTATGACAAACCCAGAAACTTGAACATTTACCCCCCTTAGCAATGGTCTGGGAGATACAGATGAGGGTGATACCTTTCCATGCCAATGCTTGAGTAAAGAAAAGGAAAAGAGGAGAAAGGGTTTCGTGTTTAAAGCATGAAGTGTTGATCCATTACCTTTGGCAGAAGCAGTGTACCTCAATGTCAGCTACTTCTCTTCCCCATCAATTTGATTTGGAAGTCTCCAGCATTTGTACAGGACTAGGTATCAGGTGGGGGTCTTCTTCGGTTTTAAGATGGGTATCCAAAGTTCAAGTGCCTGACGTTTACTGCCATCTGGGTAGTGAGGAGGACCTAGTTCAGTCCCTTCCAAGGAGATTTAAGAGCAATCTTTGTTTCTAGTGATTCCAAATACGGAGTGTGGGAGAAAATTGGAAACATTACTTTGGTGAGTTATAGACAAATATTTGAGGAAGCTAGAAGAATTCAGGATCCAGTCTGGTTTACAGTTATATAACAAAACCTCAAAGGCAATTATCAGGATTAGACTCTAATATCCAGAAAGTTGCAAACATAATTTTTCTCTCTATAATTAGTCCCCTTCCCATTTTTCACCAAACATAATAAAATGAATTTTTCTGTATTAAACTTAGCCTGATTATTTATATAAGTGCAGATAAAGAATACTGACGGACCATCTTTTAAAGACTATTTTGTTGAAACTTTTCATGAGGAGTCTCAGCCTGAACCCTCAAAAGCCTCTGAGGCAAGGAAGCCAAGTCAGGGATATAGACGTTCAATTATTCAATTTTACCTGTAATACAATTTCAGTCAAAACCTTGGTAATATAGCCAATGTTTTCAATTGTGTTTTATAACAAGGAAAACAGATTCTTACTGAACTTATGCAAATACAAATATATATATATATATATATATATATGTATATATAGTCATAAGAATACTCACTGAGAGTTTCCAGATGCTGGAGGAATCAGGTAGGGAGAGAAATTAAATGTTTCATGTTTGTTCATAAAGGTATATTTTACCAAATTGGTGATAACTTAAGACAAAAGATTTCTTTAAATCTGAAAAATATTAAAGAACAGCTATATTTTAAACACAAAATCATAAAAACGATAATTATCCTCATTAGTTAATTCAGTCTCATGTTACTAATTCTTGTTCTGCTTGAATCCAGTTTTTTTCATTAGTTCTCTTGACCTTGCCTGATGATTGAATGTGATAAGGGCAATGATAATTCCAAGAAGTTTACAAGGTTGCCATTAAAGCTCATATGATTTGTCCAGCGAAGTGGGTGCTTTCAACGTTGGAAATTGTGTAAGGTAAACCTCAAATGGGAAACACATTTTCTGATAGTTAATTTGCCACTGTGAGGGCATCAGCCTTGCAGCCTGGGAAGATTTCATCCTATCTGGAAAATATACACACAATAACACGAAAATATTGATAACCCATACTAAGTGACACTTGCTTGAAGTCCAGCTGCAGGTACTCAAATGGTCCAGAGGGAGGACATCTGAGGCCTCTGGGGACGAAAATAGTTTTTCCAGAATTATGGACCTGAAAGGTTAGACATTGGTGGTAAACCATTTTTTAAAGAAGTCTTTCCACCAATGTATATTTACAATTTGAGTCATCTTAAATGCATTATGGTGGGTGAAGAAATGCAAAAACTGAGTTTGCTAGGGGGCCAGGAAGAATCGAACAGCTGTCTTGGGTTTCCCATAGCTCTGACTGGGCCCGTGAGCCATGGCCACTGGGCCTCCGCATCCGGAGCCTGTGCTCCACAGCGGGAGAGGCCACAACAGTGAGAGGCCTGGTACCGCAAAAAAAAAAAGTGATTCATTTAATGTTTATGTAAATTTCACCTCAAAGAGAGGTACTAAGCTTCAGGATTAGAAGCAACCTCTGAAGAGCAAAATAGTAATAAAGTCAACAGAGTAGCACGACATCACTCCACATTCTTCCATAACATTCTCTGTTTTCTTATATTTCTCGAAAAAATAAATGTTATGGTGGGAAATATTGAATTTCCATGGTAAAGAAACAAGAGCACGGAGCATTGATATTTAGAGATGTGCTCTATTTGGTGTGTACTCACCAGAAAGTGAAGCTTGGGTCATAACAACTCAAAGTATTAACAGTTGTTATTCATGAATAAAGCCATCACACATTTACTGAATTTGTTTCCAAAAACGCGGTACGCTAAAAAGCTGATTGGAAGTCTTTGCACATGCATGGGGCTTTTTAAATGTAGAGTGTTAGCAGGGACACTGACTGTCGAAATCTTTAGGTCTTTCCTCATGGGCTGTTCAAATTCTTCAAACAAGTAGGTTGCCAGATTTAGCAAAGAAAAATATAGGATGCCCAAGTTAATATTATTCTATTTAAGTGAGGAGTAATTTTTTCCATAAATGTGACCCAATTATTAATGGGGGTATAGTTACATTGAAAAATTATTCATTCTTTATCTGAAATTCACATTTAATTGAGCATCCTGAATTTTATCTGGCAACCCTATAGACAAGCCTCTTATAATCTCCTGCCTGGGGGTGTAGAATCCTTGCTGCCGACACTCTTGGAGTTAGGTTCAAGCAGAAGACTGAGGTTACCATATTTCTTATGTAAGTTTTCAAACAAATGCCTGTTTTGAATATAGTTTCCTATGATCTGTTTTATTCCTGCTGAAGAATAAAGTTACAGTCTTCTGCTGGGGTGGAGAAGACCATTTGGCAACTCAAATCTTGTTAATCTACTTTAAAATTTTACATCTATTTTGAGTTCCTTGTTTACACCTACTTCACTTCTACATCCCCACTTCGAGATGTACTTGTTACCACCAGTCCCTGAGAGTTTTGCCATCTGTGGTGGAAATTGTGTTTCTTCTTGGCTTTCTTTGCAGCCAGTTTAGGATTAAATTTACTCCAGTCTTCTGTGACAGTTATCACTTATCTACCTATTTTTCAATTTTATAAATCCATCCATTTGGGCAGGGAGAAGAAGCAAATATACGTCTTCAAATCTTCTTTAACTAGAAGCCGGACTGTCTTTGTCTGTTCAGGCTGGTGTAACAGAATACCATAGACTGTCATACTGGTCATAACAATAGAAATTTATTTCTCGTCGTTCTGCAGACTGAGAAGTCCAAGATCAAGCTGCCAGCACACTTGGTATCTGGTGAGGCACTGCTTCCTTGTTCGTATACCGCTGTCTTCTCCCTGTGTCCTCACATGGTGGAAGGAGCAAGGGAGCCCTCTGGGACCTCTTTTATAAGGACACTAATATCATTCATGAGGGCTCCACCCATTAACCAATCACCTCCCTAAGGTCTCAACTTCAAATAACACTACATTGGGGATTAGGTTTCACCATATGAATTTGGGGGGCACACAAATATTCAGTCTATAGCACAGATCTAGATGTTTTAGTAGTGACAAAGGAGAGGTAATCTTAATGTTAAATAAACTCTTCCTGAGAATAAAAAGTGAGAGATTAATTACTGACTCATCTTATGGGGGTATATAATTTGATCCAAAAAATCAGGAAAATATTTACAAGAAAATGAGTTTAATTTTTCTCGCAGATATTAAGAAACCATGCCACACAATTTATTGTGTATTATTTATATTAAAATACTTAAAAACGTCTTGAGCAAGTTGAATTTACACCAGGAATATAAGGATATTTCTAATATTTGAAAATCAGTTAGTGTCATTAATCAAAAGACACAAAGAAAAAATATATAGCTATATCAAATAGAAGAGGCATCTGATAAAATTCCGCATCTGATGTAATTCAAGAGAAAAACTCACAGTAAATCAGAAATTTTAAAGTAGGGATAACCTATATTTCTACCAAATAATCAAGATTAAATTTCATATTTATCTACCAAATATCAAAAATAAACTTAGTATTTATCATTAGTAGCATTCTAGTTCATGTCAAGAACAACAAAAGGATGCCCACTATCTCTACTGCTAATCAAATTATACTGGAGGCTTTGATCAATTCAGTAATTTGGGAGTAAGAAATAAAAAGTGTGAGAGTATTCAAAAAAATAAATACACACTTTACAGAGAGAAAGATGGTCTACAAGAAAATTGAAAATAATCTACAGGCAAATTATTAAAACTAAGAGTGCAGCACGACTAATGTTGCACAGAAAATATACAAAAGATAATTGCAATTTCATACATCAGAATTTTTTAAATTAAAAACATACTTTTGGAAAGACAGAGGAAATGTAACTGCCTAGGTAAAATCTAACAAATGAGGTTTCAGACTTTTATAGGGAAAATTATAAAACTCTATGAAAAAACATATTAAAATACCTGAGTAAAATGATGTATAAGTTTGGAAAGTTTAAATAAAGAAAATGTAATTTAGCTCCTAATTAATTTTTATTTTTATTACAAAATCCCTTAAAGTTCCAATAGAGTTTTTGTGATTTTATATGGAAATTTAAAAGCTGATTCAAAAATTCTCTTGTATCAGTAAAGGGTTATGAATAAACCTAAAACTTTGAGGAATACAGATCGTATGGATTCACCTTAGCAGATATGAAGACTTTTGATGAAGCTGTAAAAATATAAAATGTGACAAACTGATGCGGAGTTTGAATGCTAAGTCATGCAACTGAGAGCTAAGAATGAGACTCGTTCATATGAAGACACTTTGTATATTACAGAGGTGTCATTACAAATCCAGGAAGGAAAGATGATCTATTCAATACATAGTGCTCAGGTATTGGAAGAATAAAATTAAATCCCTGTCTCACAGTATATATAAATTACTTTCAGATGGACTAAAGGCCTAAATGTGAAAAAACAACACTTTAGAGTATTTAACAAAAATATTGAAGAATATCACTGTCATTTCGGCGTAGAGAAGGCTTTCTTAAATAAGATGCAAAAGGCACAAACCAAAAATTAAAAGAATTTATGATTTGATTTATATCAAAATTATAAATTTCTGCATTTCTAAAGACACTACAATCAAAGACAAGTCATGCCTTGAGAAAAAAATATTTTCAACAAACGATTAGCATCCAGCATGTCTAAAGAAATGAAAAGCAATAAGAAAAAAGACATCACACAGAACTCATAGATCAGTAAGCCCAAATTGGCGATACAAATATAAACCTACATCATTATAAGTCAAGGAAGTAAAATATGTCATACTCATGAGATTGGAACTTCTTTAAATATGAAAATACTAAATGTTGTTGACGCAAAGGACAGGAACACTCATACCTAAGCACGAGGAAGGTGAGAGTGTAACACCACAACCATTCTGAAAAATAACTTGATTATATTTAACCCAGAAACTTCACTTCTAGGCACAAATCTTTATTGAAGCATTGTTTTTAAGGAAGGAAAACTGAAAACAACTTAAGTATTCATCAGCTGGATAACAGATACATAAGTGTGGTATTTTCATACTGTAGAATACTGTTTAGCAGCTAAAACGAATGAACAGTGCTTTATGCACCAGCATTGACAATGCTCAGAAAGACCACAGGACAGGAGGCAGGACTCAAGGTGGCAGAGTAGGAGGGTATAGAGCTCCTTCCTCAATGAACACATCAAAAGTACATCTACCCCCTCCCCCTGGTAACCATAAGCTTGTTTTCTACATGTGACTCTACTTCTGTTTTGTAAATAAGTTCATTTGTACCATTTTTCTTAGATTCCACATATAAGTGATATCATATGATATTTGTCTTTATCTGATTTACTTTACTTGATATGATAATCTCTAGGTCCATTCATGTTGCTGCAAACTGCATTACTATGTGTAAAGTAGATAACTAATAAGGACCTGCTATATAGCACAGGGAACTCTACTCAATACTCTATAATGACTTATATGGGAAAAGAATCTTAAAAAGAGTGGATATATGTATATGTATAACAGATACACTTTGCTGTACAACAGGAGCTAACACAATATTGTAAATCAACTATACTCCAATAAAAATTAATTAAAAACAAAAATACATCTACATGTGGAACAATTCTCACTGAAAACTAACTGGAGACTGGCAGAAAGACTCCCGTACAACCATGGCTGTAAGGAAGATACACAAAGAATTGGGTAGGAAGGGAAGGAAAGCAATCAGACCAGGACCTATGCCCGTGGGAAGGGACTCAGAGGAAAAAGGAGATTACATGGGTGGAGATCCTCCCTGGGAAGTGAGTCGTTCAAGCCACACATTGGGAGTCCCAGCCCTGGGGTCCGACACAGGGAAGATAAACCCCTTTCAGTGGTTGGAGGGCTAGTGGGACTCGGAGGAGGGCTGTGGGAAGCCTGGACTCTGCTCTTTAGGAGACAGACTTGCTTGCTTGATCCTAGAACAGGACAGAAAGGGCAGGTTGAAACCACATGTGTGACTGACTGGTATCTTGTGACCACCCCACTGTGTACCCCAGCCTGAGCCAAGCGAATGCTCCAACACCAATCAACCTAAGTACCCATATATATATGGACGTATATATAATGAAATATTACTCATTCAGCCATAGAAAATAATGATGTTTTGCTATTTGCAACACTGTGGATGAACCTAGAGAGTATTATGCTTAGTGAAATGAGTCAGACAGTAGAAGACAAATGTTTTCAGTTATATGTGAAATCTAAAAAATAAAACAAACATATATAACAAAACAGAAACAGACTCACATCTGTAGAGGACAAACTAGTGGTTACCAGTGGGGAGAGGGAAGTGGGGAAGGGCAAGATAGTGATATGGGATTAAGAGACACAAAGTACTACGTATAAAATAAATAAAGACAAGGATATATTGTACAGTACACGATAATATAGCCATTATTTTGTAATAACTTTAAATGGAGTATAATCTATAGAAATATTGAATCAATATGTTGTACACCTGAAACCAATATAATGTTCTACGTAAGTCTACCATTCTTCAATAAAAAAATAAAAATTAAAAAAAAATTTTAGTTAATATAAATTAAAATAAAAAGAACTAGAGGCAAAGAAGTTTCAGGCACATTATCAGCATTTTCAGCTAAAAGGAAATGAATACGGAAATTGCTTCATACCTTTTGGCCATTTAAAAAATTAAAGTCTTTACAAAAAAATAAAGAACATATAGAATCAAAAATGCAAATTAAGAAATAATATGTAAAGTTTAACAGCATTATAAAGTCATGTGTAGTAAATCAAAATATTGTTCTTGGATACACGCACAAGTAGCAAAATTATAAAAATATACATGAAAATGATAAATTCTAAATTCAAGATAGATGTTACGTCTGGAGAAAGAATGAGAATAAGGGAAACCAGAAGAGATATACAGTAGGCTTTACCTGTAACTGAACTGTCTAATTTCCTAAAATCCTCCAAGGCAAATGTAGTAAAATATTAAGATAGACAAGATTGTTGTTCAGTATATTATTCTGTAGTTTTTCCTATATGAAATATTTAATAATACAAATTATTATTAAAGACAAATACTGTATGATATCACTTATATGTGGAATCTAAAGAATACAACAAACTAGTGAATAGAACAAAAAAGAAGCAGACTCACAGATATAGAGGACAAACTAGGGGTTACCAGTGGGGACAGAGATGGGGGAGAGGCAAGATAGGGGCAGAGGAATAAGAGGTCCAAACTATTAAGAATAAAATAAGCTACAAGAGTATATTGTACAACACAGGGAATATAGCTAATATTTTATAATAGCTCTAAACGGAATATAGCCTTTAAAAATTGTGAATCACTATATTCCACACCTGTAACTTATATTGTACATCAAATATACTTTAATAAAAATAAAGTTACTGACATAATCACGCACGCCCCCAAAAGATTTAGGCATAAAAATAAGAAACTTCGGGAGATAAATGAAAGTTATTTGCTCTAACATGAGACAGGTCACTCTAAAAGTGTTTAGCCTTCTCTCTTCACTTTTTTCAGTGGGCGGTCTTTTTCTAGCATGCCTCACCAATGAAGAAACACTCATCATATTTAAAAGATCTAGATCAAGTCGTATTATGTCACTGGGCCCATCTAAATGCACACAGTCCACTTGGCCACCCTCTCTCCTGTCTCCAATAGTGGTCATTTCGTTATCTTTACCACCCTTTTCCCAATTTCTCTCAGCCCCACTCTTTCTTGTCCTTGTCCAATGACCTGCCCCGAGAGGCTTCTCACACACCTGCTCCTATCCCTGCCTTTCCCTTGAGGCCCAGAGGATGTCAGGTCCCTCCTTTTATGAGCTTGTTGCTGCACGCTTAGGCATCTCTCAAACACATTTCCTTGTTTTACTGTGTCTTTCTTACCTTCTCTGAATCTGTTCTCTTATCTGTAAAATGGGGGCAATAGATACTAATTTCCAACGTTGTTATAATGATCAAGTGAGATCAAACAGAGAACCTATGTCAATGCTAAATTTTACTGTATAAGCCATATGTATTAAAAGAGTTGTAATTTATAATCTAGGTTTTTAAGTGCAGGAAAATTTTATTGACTTCCTTAGAAGAGTTCTATTTATATAATATTTGTTTCTAAAATATCTACAAAAGCATTTGTGAAAGTAAATTCATGAACATAAATCAGGGAAGGAAAAGAAAAGTAAATGTGTACCAAGTGTTAAGATGGGACTGCAGGAAAGATTTTTGAAAGTTTGCAGAGAATTATTAATTTGATAGTCATTTTGGTTTCTCTCCACTCTACTTTTGTCCCATAAGGTGATATTTTCTCCACCAGAACTAGTCAGAAGAATGCTTGAGTTTTGAAAGTATATATTTTAAAATTCATAAAAATGATGAATTATCTTATGTTTGAATTAGTAAATTGGTATAATGCTTTGTATGAACAGCAGGACACCAAAACACTTTTGAACAGTATTATGAAGCATTAAAGATGCTTCCTTTGGACTAACTGCTCATTTCCTAAATGAATTTGATAGCTTTTCTCATTTAATAAAAGAATGAATTGGAAAAATATGAACAGATTGTAATAACCAGAAAATAAATGAACTCAACAACCTGGAAGAGGAACGATTGCCAACAGACTGAATAATAATGTAGACGAACTTTGGCATGCACAATCTATGTATGAATAAGAAATACAATTTTTGGCACTTAATTTTAGAACAGACTGCCTAGAAGTGGATTTTGGAAAAAATAACCTTTTTAATATCCTAAAAAATGTTTTTCTAAGGTTTTTAGTCAACTGTTTTACCTAATAATTTAAAATATCCTGTATCTCTCCCTCGCTTTCTTCCTTTCTTACTTCATTTCAAAAATGCAAAAATAATCGTGTAAAGTATGACTATAATGAAGATTATAGTTCTTCCTATTTTGATTCCATAAAACACACAAAAAGTGGAAATTTTGCTCTCTTGCTTAAATATCTTCATTATAGTTGATATCTCTGAAAAAAGAATCATTATCTTAATAGAAAACTGGCATTTTCATTCCAGCCATTTCCTGCTACCTCAGCTCACGGGGCCAAGCTTCTCCCCTGCCCACCCCCAATCTCTGCCAGTGAAGGGGCTTCCTAGTGGGTGGAAACTTTTCCTCCTTCACAGCTCCCTCCCAGAAGTGTGGGTCCCATCTTTACTTTTTTGTCTCCGTTTTTTCTTTTTTCTTTTGCCCGACCCAGGAATGTGGGGATTTTCTTGCCTTTCGGAAAGTTTAAGGTCTTCCGCCACCATTCAGTAGGTGTTCTATAGGAGTTGTTCCACATGTAGATGTATTTTTGATGTATTTGTGGGGAGGAAGGTGATCACATCTTACTCTTCCACCATCTTGAAGGTCCCCCCGGTACTTAGAATCATTTAAAATTTTTCATGTATATCAGATTAAATATACTGTTTCATATATCTATTTTCTAAGAAAAAGTAAGATGAAGATTATTGATTTTTCCTTTTACCTTGAGACTAATCTGTAAATAAGAAAACTACACTCTGATTTCTTGTAGGAATCTTTTACTAAACTAAAGGAAGCTTTGTCAATGGAACTCTAAAGAAAAGAAAAACGAAATAAAACTTTTTTTCAAAAGTGTACAATTAAAAAAAGTGTACAATTTTGAATTGTCTAATTCAAATAGTTAATGGTTTATTTTAATCTTGGTAGGCTTGAGAGGGGACAATTTTAGGGAATACAACTTTGGTGAAAAAAGTCAAAAAATTTGAAAATCTAAGTTTGATGATGACACAGAATCAAACTGATAAATGCTTTAGTTTATAATTGCTCTTGGTAAATTTCTTGTCTGTGGAATAAACAAGCACTTCTTTAAGTGCCTTGGTTTCAGTTGCTTTGAAAAGTAGAATAAAAAATGGGTTTAAGAAACTGTGAAAATTGACTCAGGGGGTACAATTTGATTCAAGACATATTTGACTAAAATTTTTCAATTTTCTCATCTAAGAATAAATAATACCCATCTGTATTAGTCAATGTTCTACAGTGAATCAGAAACAACAGAAATGTTGCTGGGAGAGTTGTAGTTTGAGTCCAAAGACAGTCTGATGGCAGAATTCCTTCTGGCAAGGGAAGGCCAGTCTTTGGTCTATTAAGGCTTTCAACTGATTGAATGAGGCCCAACAACTTGTGAAGAACAATCTACTCAAAGTTCACTGATTTAAATGTTAATCTCATCCAAAAAAACACCTTCACAGAAAGATACAGAATACTGTTAGACCAAATATCTGGGCATCATGGGCACATAAAACTAAACATCAAACCTTCTCAAAAGAATATTCTGAGCATTAAATGATTTCATACATGTAAATCACTTAGGACATCACTGGCACCTAACCTTCATCAAATGTTAAATCCCATTATTGTTGCTGTTATTAATATTCAAACAGTTACTTTGTTAAAGTGGAATTTTAAAAATGATTACTGTTTTATAGCTTGTGTAAGATATTTCTATTGTTTGAACAATGAGGCATTTTAAGTGATCGTGGAAAACAGCAAAAAGATGTAGATAAGAGCTTCCTAGTAAATCGCCCGGTGTTCTCATTCACATTAAACCTTTCCGAAGAGAAATACATTGATGTATCTATCCCAAGGTAAATACACAAAGAAAAATAATTTCTTTTACAGTGCTTTCCTTGGCACTTTTAGAGATACAACTCTCTCCTTTCCAGTGGTAGAAAGAGCTCCGTTCCTCAACTCTGCTGAGGAGAAGTGTCTTGCTTCCTTTTAAAGTTTGTTCTTTCTCTATCTCTCTTCCTTTTGCTACTGCTGGGGAATCAGTGCAAAATAAAGGTCCATCTCACAAAATCTTAGGCTGCAGTACACCTACATTACTCACATTTAGCTCAAGTGGAGGTGTTTATTACAACCAGGAAAGTTATGAAAGATGTGCAGTTCCCAAGAGGATTTGGCCTCCCACCCAATCAATCATTCACGAATGCACAAGGTTAGAAGCTGGCCTTTCCTCTCTGCACCCACTTCATTGTCGGGTCCTTTACTGCCCGGCTCGCTGATCTAACAACTGAAGCCCGAAGTTCAGAGGGCAGCGGTTTCTTACCCTGACAGTGATGATGTTCTCTCTTTCTTCATTAATTGTGAATTCTGTCAAAGCTTTTTTATTTTTTTGAATCATAGTTTTAGGAACGCTCAGATTCCTTAATAAACCAGGTCTTTTCTCAAATAACTTTTCTGACTTCCCATTTATTGCAAGACGGTTTGAAATTACTACCTTTGATTATGAACACCCTTGGTTCTTGTCATTTTTTGCACAGACTTTGAATTGCTTATTTCCTTCTCATGTCATATGGGAGTTCAGTCCGTGTGCAGATAGTTTTGCTGCTTCTGGTATGAAAAAGCACTATGCTGCTGCTTCTCTTTTGTCCCAAGTTCTTTGTTTCTCAGCGTTATTAACGGTTAATCTTCTAAAGGCCTCTGCTCACACTGTAGTTGTATTTGTTCTGGGTGGAGACTGACAGGGTGGACGGTAGGGCAGCTCTGAGCAGCTCAATTGGGCAAATTGAGAAGATGAGGCAAAGGTGTTCTGGGTACACTTTGTGCTAATTTTGGCTTCCAACTCCTGAAGCCTGCTCCTCCCTTTTCCACTCCCCAGCCAGCACTCTTCTTCCACTTTAAGATCCTTCTACCTGGGAGAGGCTAATTTTTATTCAAGTGTTAGGTTACTTCTTAATTTCCATTATATGTGAGGGCCATAGGAAGAGAGCAATCTTCAGCCCAAGGGAATATGAGTTGAACACCCAGGAATGGATAATGTGTCCTTTCAACCATATTATCTAGGTGATTACATACTCTATTTGTCTGGGGGTCCTTAGAGAAGGTCTCACCATGAAGTAGATTGTGTTGGATTCCAGGTAAGCACACCAAATGTAACGGAAGCTCCTGGTTTCCCACTCAGATCCCCCTGTCCTGCTGGTGTAGTCATATTCCAGTTGCTTACCACGTCAGCTGCTAAGGACTCACAACTGTACCCTTCTCAGAAGAATACCCATCCGTCAATTGAAGGCACCTAGCTTGAAAATTCCTGGGCAGTTATTCTTACTTCAGGGACAGCCCATGGCCATGGCCATGGCCAATGGCAGACTGATACACAGGACAAAATCCCAGGCACTCAGCTAAAGCTGGAAGTACAGTGGGTTACCATTCAGTCTCCTGAACTCCTCATGGGCTCAGCTTGAAGCTGGTTTCAGCTGAACCCACATCTTTGCATAGCTTCTACCCATCTTTGCTTCCTTTACCTCATAGGGTTCTCCCAAGAGCACGGCCTCAAAATCACGTGCACAAAAACACACCCTTAGGCTCTGCTTCTAGGGGACATGACTGAAGGTCCTGAGCATATACTTAGGGAACCAGCAAAGCATGGGACCTAAAAGAAACGAGGGACATTTTTTGCAAAAAGAATTTGGTATTGCAAATTTTAGAAAGTAACATTGCAGCACTTGCCATGAAGGAAATCAGAATTTTGACTTCTTTTTTAGAGTTTCATATTGTTTTTCTTTTGAATTACATCAGACAGAGCGCCTCATCTCTTGAGTGCTTAGTTACCCTACACATCTTAACCAAGCATTCGTAGTAAGAAAGGACATCTCTTGCACATTCCTATTTGTTTTCCATTCATTCAAAACCACATATCTCTGTGGATTCATGAAAGCAAAAACATAGATAAACTGTAGAATTCACAAATTTAACCATGTGCAAATCTCATAACTACAAATGAATCTTCCAAAAGAAGTGCATAGTTGAGTTGCTGGGCGGCAACACCCACTGGAGGGATTTGCACTTGGCCGCTCTAGGAGCCAATTCTGGCCCAGAGAGACGTGGGAGGCTCTGATATATTCTGTATGTGAAAGGAGGTCGACCACTTCCAGAACCCAGTCACAACCGCGGGCTCATTTTGCTGGGCATCCTGTCTAGAAAACTTCCAAAATAGCAGAGAAAACCCAAAGAATTTTTCCGTCCATGGCAGCAGGCTTCTGATAGACCATGGAACTGTTCAAATTTGGGTGATCCTTTTATTAGATGGGCTATATCTCTTCAGTTTTTCACAACCCAGAACCATGTCTGTCTACGCTCACATCTCACATTCTAAAGCAGCTAGATTCGCCCATGCAAGGCATATTCTATCCATAAAATTGGCACCTTCCTTGTTTTTCTGCATCTTCTCTGGTTCTGCCCTGATTGAATGGTTTTACACCCCATCTCTGATCTGCCTCTGGACCTTCTCATTTGACATTGTTATTTGGGTTCACTTAGGTTTGATTCCTTACTTACCTCTCTTCCCTGCCTCTTCACAGGAACTCCTGCAGATGGATAATCCATTTGGGCATCTTTCAGGTTAAGGGTACTGACACCAGCTCATCCCTCAGGCGCCGCTGCCTCACAGTGTCTTAGAAAATGTTCTAAGTGTATCCCTTATGATAGAATAAGACAAACAGAACACAAGGGAAACCACCAAACAGGCAGGCAGCTTTCCACTGTCGAGCTTCCAAGTAGATTAAGCTCTTAAATTCTACCGCCTTTGCTCCAAGTACCGTGAGGTCCCAGTGGGGTGAAAGGTGAGCTGATTTCTTGAACCTCTCCGTTGACCTCATCTTGTCGACCAGGGTTTCTCACTAGGGGATTGCTAGCTTATCATCACTCCCCGGCCCACACCTCCATCCGTGTTACAACTACTAGAGCTCTAAGAACAGGGTCAAAAATCTTTTTTTTACTATGACTACATCTACTGCTTGCTGTCTTTCATTGCACACCCACTATGGGACAGGAACCGTGCCAAATACTTTCAGGGTCATCATTTTTAATCCGTACTGCTATGTGCAGGCTAGGTAGTAACTCCATCCTGCACATGAAGTTGTGGTTTAGAGGAGTCCAAGTCAGATATTAAGTGATATATTTGGATATAAACCCACATGCATCTGAGTTCCAAGCCTTTGTGCTATTACCTCCCTTTTTTTTAGCGTCTTCCAGCTGCTCACCTTAGCCTAGCAGCTATCCATTTGCAGAGCCCCTTGTATTAGCTACCTATTGCTGCGTAACAAGCTTAGTGGCTTCAAACAACACACATTTATTATCTCAGTTTCCATGGGTCAGGAGCCTGACCATGACTTAGTTGGCTCCTTTGCTCAGGGTCTCAAAAACTGCAATCAAGGTGTCAGCTGGACTTCCCTCCTTTCTGGAGCTTGGTGTCCTCTTCCAACCGTTAGCAAAATTTATTTCCTTGCAGCTACATGCCTGAGAGCTCTGGCTTCTTACTGCTGTTGGCTGGGGGGTCCTAAAGGTCTCCCCTTTTATGTCCCAGGGACCCACTCTCCTCTCCAGTGTGTTACCATGGAGTCTTACAAATGTAACATAACCAAAGGAGTGACAGCCCAACACATTTGCTGTATTCTATTGGTTAGAGGCAACTCACAAGTCCCTCCCACACTCAAGGGGAGGGTATCCTACCAGGAGTAGATTATTGGGGGGTGATATTAGGGGTGTCTGCCAGACTCCTTTGCCAAAGTTCTCACAGGGCTGCTGAGGAAGGTTAGGAAAGCATGGCCCAGAGCAGGAGGGATGAAGTTTCTGCTGCAGCAGCTGGTCCCAGCTGCCATTTTCCTGCCCCAGTTATTTATCTACTTTGCTGGGGCAGGGTGACAATTTGGTCATAGAAAGCTTTGATATCCGTGATGGAAGGTTCTTTATAAATCCAAAGTACATTTTTCCTCCAAAAGAAAATAGAAAGAAGTCATCTGTTGCTAGGGAAACCACAACCTTTCCCTGTGCTTATTTAGAAAAGACACATATTCAAGACTCTTCTCTGTAGGAACAGAGATTGTGCTTTATGATGGTGAGAATAAACAAAGAAAAAAATATTCCACTCAAAAAAAACATCCATTATTTTGTGTCTTGTGGAAAATACTTTATTCTCCAGGGGTAGGGTGGAGCTCCATTCAAAATTCACCCCTCTTCCCCCTTGATATTTATGTCTTGTTGGCATATGAAACTTCATTTGAGGTCATCAGAATCTTTGGATCTGTGCAAGACTGGAGAAGCTGAAGGGATCCTGGACAAACCAGCAAATACCTGTTCCAGGAATGCCTAGTTAAAAGGCCACGGGACTCCCCCTCGCGCCCAGTCAGGAGTCTCCAAGCATTTTAAATACTCTTAGTGCACCATCATACGTCTTGATTATTGCTAAACGATCACATTCTTGTTTAATTTTCGGGTGTCTGGAATTTGAGCTAAGCCCCACCGCCTTAGACCTTTCGATCCGCGGCATCCCCTTTGGGGCAGGCCTGGGGCTGCCTCTTCCAGCGCCCGCCATGGGCTGCCTGAGCGATGCCTCCAGGCTGCCGGCCAGGCTGCCACCTCTCCCAGCCCAAAGGAACTACTAGCTAGAATCTCTGCCGTGATCTCCTGGGGATAATTTACTTGTAAAGGGTGGAGGAGAGGCGAGATGGGGCAAGGAGGCGATAATAACTGGAGCGTTCTGACCTGCAGAAATACTATCACGTAACAATGGTGGGTGTCTAGGAACAGGACCTTGCGTAGACTCAGAGTCAAAAATGAAGAGAAAAAAAAAGAAAAAAAAAAAGAAGAGAAAAGGCATCTGAAAATGAAGGAGAATATTATTTTGGCTTGGCCTTGTGTGTCTTCTCTATGGGACTAATTCTTCTGCTGTTAGTTACTGTAGGGAAACTATCCCAAAGCGGAGTTTATGTCTTCTCTTCCTAGCTGGGGAGCTGTGTGCTCTTGGAGATTTTCCTCCCCTCCTCCTTCCACAGGCCCACATCATCCAGGGGCTGGGGAGAGGGGTGTGGACCCAGGAACCAAGGCATCCAAAACCCATCTGCTGGGCAAGCAGAGCACTGCAGAGGGTTAGCTGCAGCTGAACTATAGAGAGTTAACGAATAGGTGAACAATTATTTTATTCCTTGCTTGTCTCAGACATGCCTTTCATATTGATCTTTGTGAGTCAAGGCCTGTGCTGATGGTACAATAGTTTACTCATTATTGTGCTGACTACGTCAGGGCTTGTTAATTCAAGCTGTTAAGTTCTCTCTTGGAAAACTTCTCAAATGATTGCAACCATAGTTTAAACTAATCTTAATCATAAAACAATAGAAATAAGTGTGGAATAAAAAATTCATTCCTTAGTTTAACATAAAGAGTTAAAAATGTAACTCTTTTTTTCTTTTTGCGGTACGCGGGTGTCTCACTCTTGTGGCCTCTCCCGTTGCGGAGCACAGGCTCCGGACGCGCAGGCTCAGCGGCCATGGCTCACGGGCCCAGCCGCTCCGCGGCATGTGGGATCTTCCCGGACCGGGGCACGAACCTGCGTTCCCTGCATCGGCAGGCGGACTCTCAACCACTGCGCCACCAGGGAAGCCCCTGATTATCATTTTGATTCCACTTTGAACGCTTATATATAAATTTCTTATGTACTTTTATTTTCTGATTTTCCTTTGAAGCATTATACTTCTCAAAATTGTCAGATTGTGGATGGAGGTACATAAACCAAACACCTGGATGAAAACTGAATATGTAGTGAAACAACTGGTTATTTCTAAGTATTTTATACTGATTAGGTAAGTGATTACATTATTCTTTTATTTGTAGACCTTTCATATGTTGTCCTATATATATACACAACTATATACACACATATTTCCTGATAATGCTGTATTTGGGTATTAATCTATTTTACTTGATTATAAAAATAATATTTTTGTGTGTGGGTGTAGTGTATTAGTATCTTTTTAAAATTCAAAGTGACATCGACATACATCTGCTTGCGTTAAGATTACTCCAGTGTGCCTAACTCTGGAATAGAATAATGAACCAGGCAGATTTATTTTTAATCCAAATGCATTACTAATCCAATTTCAATTAAATGTCTTGTTTAAAACAAATGATCCATCTACAGGTTTCCCATGCTTTCTGAAAGTAGAGAGCTCCTATGAAACCTTTTGTAAGTTGAGATCGAATAAAGAGAAGGACACATGCTACTAACGGATGCACAAAATAAATTGAGAAAAAGCAGATATGCAGGCAGACAACAGCTCAAAGCTATGGTGGCTACACGCTGAGATGCTGAGTGTAGTTCCTGGGAAGGAGCTTGGCGCCACCCGCCCTGCTCGGGCTGCGAGCTGCCTCTATAATGGCTCAGCTCGCTGCAGAGCAAATGCTGAACACAATTTTTGATTTTTACCTTTATTCTTAAAAGCGAAAATCTCCTTCGGATTTTTATTCAGTTGACAAAAACAGGTACTAATGTAAGCCTTTCATAAAAGCGAAATGCCAAAGTGAACTTTGGAAAAGTCGGGGATACCTGGAACATATTGTAATGTCAATAAGTTGGAATTAAAAGTGTGGATCAAGAAGGGATGTGGGAGGCTTCTGCATTTTATTGAGATATGAGCAGAACTGGTGCCCAGGGGTCAGGGCCAGCTGTGAAAAGATGATTTCATGTGAAGTTCTGTAAACTTACCCGGGAAGTGGACTCAGCCACGAATATTGCCTGCAACTATCATACGATATCCTCAGTCTAGGCAACTCTGTGTAATTATAATTGAAGGGGCTATTTAAACTCAGGTTCTTCTGCTACCAAACAGCTAGTTGTTCCCTCGTGTTAATACACTGGTGTGCAGTCACGGAGGCAGTGGGAGAAGGGGCTGTCAGGGAGAGGTAGGCAGTTCAGATTTGAGTGCGAGGGTGTTGCCGTGTGAGGCTTGGAGACGCTGTGTCTGCCGTGATGGGACGGTTAGAAGAAGGGCTGCAGACAAAGGACAAAAAGGGGAGCATAGGTGTTGCTTGTTTCAATGTTTCACCACACAAACTCTGTACTCCGTTGAATTCCAGGAGGTCCGTGCTATAAGCCACATCTTTAACTACCTTAGGTATTTTCACATATCCTAAACCCAAACAATGTTTCTCTTGCCCCTGAATTTCCCTGATAGTCATTTACTTTTTTGCTACCCTCTTTAATTCTTTGTTGATTGATGTTTAGATGAAAAATCTTTGTTTTTTTAGCTTCCCAGTAGGAAATGGATGAATCCCCATCTTGAAATATCATTTATACCAAGGTTTCTTTTCAGGTCAGTTCATTAAATAGCCACCAAGTGTTAATGATTAAGTTATTTTCCATGTTTGAAAAATGAGTATTATATACACAAACTATACTGAAGCAGCTGAGAAATGGCTTCTATACAGTCCTTTGCGATTGACAATGACCAACACTAGAATAATCGTTGTATCAGAGGCTAGTTTGAGGAATTTGCTTTGTCCTGTCCTGTGCACGGAACAGGGTCATCTACACAGTGTGTGAACAAGTTAAATGCCACCACTGAAGTGGGCTTTCAGAAGGGTCAAACTTCCTGCCCTGCAAGGCTGTTAGCTGTGCAATTCTTTATATAGGCTTAACGCTAATTTTCTTTATAACTTATTGAATACATTTAAGCATAGTACTGAATATATGCATTCCAGTCCTTTTTTTCTTCGATACTTTCATTCTTAAGCAGTTTGACGATTCAGGGTAAGGTACATGTGAGTTTATGTTTATAATCTTTTATGATTATAAGAAAATTAAGTGATTTCTTATGATAAATTGAATGAATACTTGTCTATTCAAGTCATGAGGGCTTTTGTCCTTGTATTATACATAATAAATATATAACTGATGTCAATCATACCATATCCCTATCCATATGTGTAACCAATAGATGTATACCATGTGGGGAAGCATGAGGATGTGCCCCTGTGCCACAGAGATCCCCTTCAAAAGAGAGAAGCCAGCTGAGAGCCTCCTGTTGTCAGCCCCTTCAGATCCTCCTCAGTTGTTGAGTCAAGGTCACACTATTTTTGAGGTGAGCCAGTCAATGATCAAGCAAGTCTGTGGAACAACATCTTAGCCATCTCCACCCCAATGTGATCCTTTACAGGGGTAACCTATGCTCCGGTGCCCCCCTGGGGAAGCAGGGACTCTCAGATCTGTACTGCTGTATCATGGCTCCCTGGACTGATCCTGCTTCTGCTCTTTTACTTTCAGGTGTCACTCCCAAAGGAACTTACTGTACTCCTAACTGTCTCAACATCTGCTTCCTGAAGTCAGACTCCAACTGCCGTAGTAGAGTATAAAGTTCACCTTGCACTTTCGCTTTTCATTCTGATCTCCAACTTCTCACTAGAAATGTAGGGATTAAAGAGAAGATGTATACTCTTGTCTCCTTTATCAAAAATAAGGTAACCATATGTCTGTGGGTTTATCTCTGGTCTTTCTATCCTGTTCCATTGATCTATATTTCTGTTTATGTGCCAGTACTATACTGTCTTGATTACTGTAGCTTTGTAGTATAGTCTGAAGCCAAGGAGTCTGATTCCTCCAGCTCCGTTTTTCTTTCTCAAGGTTGCTTTGGCTATTCGGGGTCTTTTGTGTTTCCATACAAATTGTGAAATTTTTTGTTCTAGTTCAGTAAAAAATGCCATTGGTACTTTGAAAGGGATTACACTGAATCTGTAGATTGCTTTGGGTAGTATAGTCATTTTCACAATGTTGATTCTTCAAATCCAAGAACATGATATATCTCTCCATCTGTTTGTACCTTCTTTAATTTATTTCATCAGTGTCATAGTTTTCTGCATACAGGTCTTTCGTCTCATTAAGTAGGTTTATTCCTAGGTATTCTATTCTTTTTATGGCAATGGTAAATAGAAGTGTTTCCTTAATTTCTCTTTCAGATTTTTCGTCATTAGTGTATAGGAATACAAGAGATTTCTGTGCATTAATTTTGTATCCTGCTACTTTACCAATTTCATTGATTAGCTCTACTAGTTTTCTGGTAGCATCTTTAGGATTCTCTATGTATACTATCATGTCATCTGCAAACAGTGACAGTTTTACTTCTTCTATTCAAATTTGGATTCCTTTTATTTCTTTTTCTTCACTGATTGCTGGGACTAAAACTTCCAAAACTATGTTGATTAATAGTGGTGATAGTGGGCAACCTTGTCTTGTTCCTGATCTTAGTGGAAATGGTTTCAGTTTTTCACCATTGAGAACGATATTGGCTGTGGGTTTGTCATATATGGCCTTTATTATGTTGAGGTAAGTTCCCTCTATGCCTACGTTCTGGAGAGTTTTTATCATGCAATGGAGAAAAAACAGCCTCTTCAATAAGTGGTGCTCGGAAAACTGGACAGCTACATGTAAAAGTATGAGATTAGAACACTCCCTAACACCATACACAGAAATAAACTCAAAATGGATTAAAGACCTAAATGTAAGGCCAGGGACTATAAAACTTAGAGGAAAACATAGGCATAAGACTCTATGACATAAATCACAGCAAGATCCTTTTTGACCCAGCTCCTAGAGAAATGGAAATAAAAATAAACAAATGAGACCTCATGAAACTTAAAAGCTTTTGCACAGCAAAGGAAACCATAAACAAGACAAAAAGACAAGCCTGAAAATGG
Source organism: Lagenorhynchus albirostris (assembly GCF_949774975.1). NCBI lineage: Eukaryota > Metazoa > Chordata > Mammalia > Artiodactyla > Delphinidae > Lagenorhynchus > Lagenorhynchus albirostris. Next base: position 7,269,453 of record NC_083098.1, on the reverse strand, counting down.
GAGAAAATATTTCCAAATGAAGCAACTGACAAAGGATTAATCTCCAAAATTTACAAGCAGCTCATGCAGCTCAATAACAAAAAAACAAACAACCCAATCCAAAAATGAGCAGAAGACCTAAATAGACATTTCTCCAAAGAAGATATACAGATTGCCAGCAAACACATGAAAGGATGCTCAACATCACTAATCATGAGAGAAATGCAAATCAAAACTACAGTGAGGTATCACCTCACACCGGTCAGAATGGCCATCATCAAAAAATATACAAACAACAAATGCTGGAGAGGGTGTGGAGAAAAGGGAATCCTCTTGCACTGTTGGTGGGAATGTAAATTGATACATCCACTATGGAGAACAGTATGGAGGTTCCTTAGAAGACTGAAAATAGAACTACCATATGACCCAGGAATCCCACTACTGGGCATGTATCCTGAGAAAACCATAATTCAAAGAGACATGTACCACAATGTTCACTGAAGCACTATTTACAATAGCCAGGACATGGAAGCAACCTAAGTGTCCATCAACAGATGAATGGATAAAGAAGACGTGGCACATATATACAATGGAATATTACTCAGCCATAAAAAGAAATGAAATTGAGTTATTTGTAGTGAGGTGGATGGACCTAGAGTCTGTCATACAGAGTGAAGTAAGTCAGAAAGAGAAAAACAAATACCGTATGCTAACACATATATATGGAATCTAAAAAAAAAAAAAAAAATGGTTCCGAAGAACCTAGGGACAGCACAGGAATAAAGATGCAGACGTAGAGAATGGACTTAAGGACACAGGGAGGGGGAAGGGTAAGCTGGGACGAAGTGAGAGTGACATTGACATATATACACTACCAAATGTAAAATAGATAGCTAGTGGGAAGCAACTGCATAGCACAGGGAGAACAGCTTAGTGCTTTGTGACCACCTAGAGGGGTGGGATAGGGAGAGTGGGAGGGAGATGCAAGAGGGAGGAGATATGGGGATATATGTATACATTTAGCTGATTCACTTTGTTATACAGCAGAAGCTAACACAACAATGTAAAGCAATTATACTCCAATAAAGATGTTAAACACACATACACACACACACACAAAACATTCATTGCACATCTGCTTAAATAAATAAATATATATATAAAGAGATGATGTGTATTTTAATCTTCTTTGGAGAACTGCTATTATTGTCTATCCTCCTTGGGCCTCCTGGTTGTGTGAGGGAGTGAAACCAGTTTTTATAAATACACCTCTCCTTTCTTGGACTAAATTACTGTGATGCAAAATGAGGGTGGAAAATTTCAGACCATTAAACTTAAATTTAAGCATCATCTTGTCCTTTTCATCAAAAAGAAAAATCCAGCCTACATTTCCACCTTGATAAAATAGACTGCTGACTCCTAATTGGTCATTTTAATAAAAGAAAGTGACTTGTAATCATATAAGTTTCAGCTATTAAAAATGTTGTTTCAGTAACTCTTACATGTGCCTGCTCTGATGAACTCTTCTAGTTCTCTATGTGCTAAGAGGTTCATTTGGGTCATTTAAAGTCAATTCTATGAACCTTTAAATATGCACAATGATGTTAGTACCCTATCCTAAGCCTTCTAAAGTTTAAACTAGGGCTGAAATGCTTTTTATTAAGTTAATTGGCTCAAATATGAAGTTTATAATTACCAAGTACATACAGTATGGAAAATAGATAAAATGCTGCTTTTATAGAAAAAGATAAAGCTATTTACAGCTTCAGTTGGCTAACTGTTGAGATAGTAAATAAATAAAGCAACAAAAGACTCAGGAAATACTCTCCTTCCTGGAAAATTTTTGCTCTCTAGTTTTCTAAAACAGTTATGGAATTTCCACCATAACAATTTTAAAAGGCTGGATTTGAAATCAGGATATCTGCATTTATATCACAGCCCTGCTACTCACCTTTTGTGCAAAAAATAGTATCATTTAACTTCCCTTAGATTTGTTGTTGTTGGTTTGGGTCTATAAAAAACTTCAGAAGATTGTTGTGATCCCCAGATGGGAAGATGTAAATGAAAACACTTTTCAAGCCTAACAAGGTTTATGCTGGTATCAAATATTGTTATTTTTTCTATATTATCAAATCTAGAAAACAGATCCAGCTTATTTTGAGAAAAAGTTATTAGGTATTTTGTAAGGAAAATAGGTAAAGTTGATATTACTATCAAGACACCATTATTACTGTACCACAAGCAGCTTGGAAAGCTTTAAAAGGTGTAGAGTGACTGTGACTAAAATCTACCACTTTGTACACAGTGCACTCTGTCTGTCATGGAGTGTGCAATCAGACACTAGTCTTTGTGCCATATTCATTTGCTAAGTGACTGTGTGTCTCTGAATTTGAAATATATATATATATATATGTATGTATTTGTTAAGAACTTTTGAGGGGTTTTTTGTTTTGTTTTGTTTTGTTTTGTTTTGCGGTACGCGGGCCTCTCACTGTTGTGGCCTCTCCCGCTGCAGAGCACAGGCTCCAGACGCGCAGGCTCAGCGGCCATGGCTCACGGGCCCAGCCACTCCGCAGCATGTGGGATCTTCCCGGACTGGGGCACGAACCCGTGTCCCCTGCATCAGCAGGCGGACTCTCAACCACTGCGCCACCAGGGAAGCCCTGAGTTTTTATATACTGTACTCTTGCTCATATATTCATACACAGGTAACCTCTAGTCTTTCTTCTCCTTTTAATCTTCCTTTTTTGTTATATTTTTAGTTAAGGAATACTACTTGTATTGAGTCATGTGGCCATAAGTGTAAAATTATACAGCAAGAAGCCCGTTTCATGGCATGACTTGAACCAACATCGTTCTCTTCTAGCAGGACTGCCTTTCCCCTTAACTATCCCTCTGTGTCCTGGAGCTCCTCTTCAGAGATGTCTGTAACGAACACGGGCTACCTGTGGTTGGGGAACCTCAACGGGGCCTAGCGATCAAAGACCTCTCTGTGTCCCATGGTCTCTGCCTGGCCCAGCAAATGCTTGTTTACCAAACATTTGCTTCTCCACGGGAATTGCCTTCCTCCCCTCTGAAGTCCACACCACTATCCCAACAACGGCTTTTATGTCGTTAGCTGAAGATCGTATTTAAAGTGAGGCTTTTGCACATTGGCTTGAGTTACTCATTTTTCCTGGGTCTCTCCCATATACACGTTATTACACTCTTATTTGATTTTTCTCCCATTTATCTGTCTCATGTCAATTCAAGTCTTAGACCAGCCAGAACAACCTAGAAGGGTAGAGAAAAATTTCTTCCTCCCTGATCCTTTGAAAGCAGCTCTTTTGACCCTTTCCTGTTTGTCCGCTCCTGTTTCCCTCTAACCTTGAAAGAACCTAATTGTAGGAATGAACCACTAGGTAATTTAACCTAACTCCTGACTTACGCTTCCCTGAATGCACACCATGTCTTGTCTAACCTGTTGACTATTTTCCTAGTAAGAATGAAGAATTAAGCAGTTGAGAAATGACTCTCTACCCCAGACAGCACCCTTAGCAAGCCTGCAGGCAAGATCACACAGGTAAGGTAACATCTGAAGTGAGAGTCAGCCGGTCTGCACTCAACAGACAATGATGCAGAACCCAACCTCCTGCCTCGATGACTCACTGAAATTCTTTCCCCCCTTTTTCCCTTTAAAAACTGTCATGGTTGAGCAGCATCTTTGGAGTTGGTCTCCGGGCATGAGTCCATCTTCTTCCCAGATTGCTGGCTATTCTAACTAAAGCAACTTTCCTTTCTATTGACGCTTGCCTCTCAAGTTATCATTGTTTGAGTGGCAAGCAGCTGAAGCTGAGTTCAGTAACAACTTTATTAAAATTTCAGACATTACGCAAGTTTGACAGAAAATGCGATGTTTTCCTTCCTGCCTCCAACACTTCCATTAACACTCCTCAGAAGTAGCAACTTCTAACAGTTTGTTGTGCATCCTTTCAGAGTGTGTGTGTCTGTGTGTGCGTGTGTAATACTGCTCTGGGCAGGCTGCTATACCAAAATACCATGGGCTGAGTACATTAAAAGACAGATATTTGGTACATTTATTTTTCATGGTTCTGGAGATTCTGAAGTGTAAGATCAAGATGCCAGCCATTCTGATTCCTGGCAAAGGTGGTCTTCCTGCCTTGTAGACAGCTACCTCTCACTGCGTCCCTAATTAGTGGAGAGGGAGCAGTCTCTCTCTTCCTTTAATAAAGTCACAGATCTCATCATGAGGGAGCACCCCCATCATCTCATTTTGCCATAACGACATTCTAAATGTTTCCATCTCCAAATATCATCTCAGTGGGAGTTAAGACTTTGACATTTGAATTTTGGGAGGAACGCAGTTGAGTCCAAAGTGTATGTATCTACACACACACACACACACACACACACACATTTAAATATATATGTATATAAAACAATTTGAATCATATGAAAACAATTGTAAAGTTTTTCACTGGAGTAATTTTTTAAATAGATTTCAGTTTTACAGAAGTTTTAGTTTCAGAGCAAGATTGAGTGGGAGGTGAAGAGATTCCCCATATACTTCCATGCTCCCACACAGGCATAGCCTCTTCCATTATCAACATCTTTTACTAGAGTGGTACAGTGATTACAATTGATTAACTTACACTGACACATCATTATCACCCAGAGTCCCTAGTTTAAATGGGGTTCACTCTTGGTCTTGTACATTCTATGGGTTTGGACAAATTTATAATGACATGTATTTACCATTATAGTATCATACAGAGCATTTCAAATGCCCTGAAATCCCTCTGTGTTTTGTTTATTTATTCCTCCCTCTCCCCTAAAACCTGGCAACCACTAATCTTTTAACTGTCTCCACACTTTTGCTTTCCAGAGTGTCATATATTTAGAATCATACAGTATATAGCTTTCTCAGATTGGCTTTTTTCACTTAGTAATATGCATTTGAGATTTCCCCATGTCTTTTCATGTCTCGATAACTCATTTCTTTTTAGCACTGAATAATATTCCATTGTCCAGATGTACTGCAATTTATTTTTATTCATTCACCTACTGAAGAACATCTTTGTTGCTTCCAAGTTTGGGCAATTATGAATAAAGCTGCTGTAAACATCATCAATGTGCAGAATTTTGTGTCAACCTAAGTTTTCAATTCCTTTGAGTAAATACAAAGGAGTGAAATTTCTGGATTATATGGTAATAGGTAATAGTGTGCTTAGTTTTATAAGAAATCACCAAACTTTCTTCCAAAGTGGTTGTACCATTTTACATTCCCACCAGAAATGAATGGCAGTCACTGTTGCTCCACACCCTTGCCAGTTGTCAGTGTTTGATGTCAGTGTTCTGATTTTGGACATTCTAATAGTTGTGTAGTGCTATCTCATTGTTTTTTTGTTTTTTTTTGGGTTTTTTTTGCGGTACGCAGGCCTCTTGATGTTGTGGCTTCTCCCGTTGCGGAGCACAGGCTCCGGATGTGCAGGCTCAGCGGCCATGGCTCACGGGCCCAGCCGCTCTGCGACACATGGGATCTTCTCGGACCGGGGCACGAACCCGTGTCCCCTGCATTGGCAGGCAGACTCTCAACCACTGCGCCACCAAGGAAGCCCTATCTCATTGTTTTAATTTGAGTTTCCCTGATGACATTTGATGTGGATTATCTTTTCTTGTGCTTACTTGCCACCTGTTCAGTTATTTTGCCCATTTTTAAATTGGGTTGTTTGTCTTCTTATGGTTAAATTTTAACAGTTCTTTCTATATTTTGGATAAGTTCTTTATCAGATATGTCTTGCAAATATTTTCTCCCAACATGTTGTTTGTTTTCTTTTTCTCTTGACAGTGTCTTTTACGGAACGTAAGTTTTTTCATTTTAATAAAGTCCGGCTCATCAATTCTTTCTTTCATAGATATTATGCCTTTGGTGTTATATCTAAAAAGTCATTGCCATACCCAAGTTTATTTCCGTTTTTCTCTTATATTATCCTCTAGGAATTTTACAGTTTTGTATTTTGCATTCAGGTCTGTGATTCACTTTAAATTAATTTTTTTTGAAGGGTAGAAGGTCTATGTTTATATTCTTTTTTTTTTTTTTGCATGCACATATCCAGTTCCAGCACTGTTTGTTGAAATGACCAAATTGTATCCATTGCGTTGCCTTTGTCAAAGATCAGTTTACTATATTTAAGTGGGTCTACTTCTGGACTCTCCATTCTGTTCTACTGCACTTTTTCACCAGTACCACACCCTGTGGATTACTATAATTTTACAATAAGTTTTGAAGTTAAGTAATATCAGTCCTCTAACTTTGTTCTTCTCTTTCAGTATTGTGCTGACTGTTCTGGGTCTTCTGCCTCTCCATATAAATTTTAAAATCAGTTTGTTGGGGCTTCCCTGGTGGCGCAGTGGTTGAGAGTCCGCCTGCCGATGCAGGGGACACGGGTTCGTGCCCCGGTCCGGGAAGATCCCACATGCCGCGGAGCGGCTGGGCCCGTGAGCCATGGCCGCTGAGCCTGCGCGTCCGGAGCCTGTGCTCCGCAACGGGAGAGGCCACAACGGTGAGAGGCCCACGTGCCGGAAAAAAAAAAAAAAAAATCAGTGTGTTGATATCCACAAAATAACTTGCTGGGGTTTGACTGAGACTGCTTTGAATCTATACATCAGTAGTTGGGAAGAACTAGCATCTTAACAGTATTCAGTCTTCCTATGAAAGAACATGGAATATCTCTCCATTTCTTAGTTTTCCTTTTATTTATTTCATCAGAGTGTTGTAACTTTCTTCATCTAGCTCTTGTACATATTTTGTTATATTTATACTTGATATTTCATTTTTAGGGGTGCATTTGACTAATTTTAACTTGAGTAATTTTCATTGTGTAAATAATGCAATAACAACATTAAGTGAAATTCAGAAAACCAAAATCACTAAAATAATGTTACCCATATGGTTTTGTTTATTAATATTCTCTTCCAGTTCTTTTCCATGTGAATACCTACTTTGCATAGTTATAATTGTATTGCACACACACTTTTGAATCCCATGCTTAAAGATTGACATTGATGTAAATATTTTCCTTGTGACTATGTGGTCTTAATAATTAGCCTTGTCCAAAATTGCAGGTATGTATATCATTATTCATTCCTATTGATAGCTGATTTTTTTTCTTATGACTGGGAAGTTGGTTTTAAAATTCACAACTTACTAGGAAAAGTAGTTGGAAAATACTTATATATGGCTACAAGTGGTCTGTTACTTTCTACCTATGTGACTTTGAGTAAGTTCCAAGCTTACTGACTAACTATGCCCTATTTTTCTCATTTGTAAAGTGGGTCCAAATAATACATCTATCCTTTTCCTGGAGTGTAATGAGGGGTGACCCCATAATTCATTTCAGTTCCTTAGACTAGTCCAGCACATAGAATGTGCTAAATAAATAACATATATATATGTTTATTAAAGATATTATTTACAAATGCTACGTAAAATGTTTAACATATTTTAAATGTTAGATATATGGTTAAATCAATATCACAAAATTTGAGGTCCACAAACTAAAATATCAACGAAAAACACTGCAATAATTCTATCAAAAGAAGTCCAATGATTATAAAGCTGTTTTGCTTTTCTGTTAGAACTTCAGTAAAAGATGAATAGACCAGTCATGGACGATTCAACTTTCCCCATTAGGCCAAAACTTCCATTGATTCGGTTGATTGCTGACAACTATTTTCTGAATATTTGCAGAAGTCACTGAATGGGTAACCTACAGAAAATATCATTGCGAGAAGACTCCATAAAAAAATGCAGTAGGGGGCTTCCCTGGTGACGCAGCGGTTGAGGGTCCGCCTGCAGGTGGAGGGGACTCGAGTTCGTGCCCCGGTCCGGGAAGATCCCACGTGCCACGGAGCGGCTGGGCCCGTGGGCCATGGCCACTGGGCCTGCGCGTCCGGAGCCTGTGCTCCGCAACGGGAGAGGCCACAGCGGTGAGGGGCCCGCGTACCGCAAAAAAAACACACAAACAAACAAACAAAAATGCAGTAGACCATTAAGAGTTTACTGCACTTAGCAAAAAACATAATATACCCAGGGCTGTATCCTTGTTGGTGATGAAATAGTAAGTCTTTATGCCTAAAATGTTCATATCCTAGAGAGACAGATGTCTTATTTCAAGGTGCTTCTGAACAAGCCGTGATGAATAGCATTAGCTTACCCTCAGGGTATGATTGACTTTGCTCTACAGGGCAGCAAGAACAACCTCAATTCTGTATCCATCAATGGAGGTTTATGATCTGATTATAAAAAGCAAAATGCAGAAAATGCATTAAATGCTAAGAGAATCCACATTAAAAAAACTTACAAAGTTTTGCGCACGTGCACATACATTGATGCATTTTGGTTGTTGCTTTGCCAGAAAGAGGTACAGAAGAGCCTTCAGTGTATGACTTTTCTTAATTCAGAAATGACTGAAAATGATGAAAAAGTATACTTTGAAGTAAATCATGGCCTTATACCCCATCCTTATACTTCTAATGATGCTGAAAATTTCCCTTAATGTTTTTTTGTTGAGAAGAAGGTCTGAATAGGTTGGATCTATGCATAATTATTTTATGGTTGAGCAAAATTTTCTATTTCTCTACAACAATACAAGAGAAGCTGGGATTTCTTCCAGGAGCTGTCTCATGCTTCATCCATTTTAAGGCCACCTTCATCTGCAAAGACCATGGTTACTTAAAAAGAATTCTTTTATCATAAGGACAGATAAAATTACTATTGGTTATTTAGGCATTTGATTCTTTTCTAAAAATCATAGGGAATGTTTTCTGAAATTCTGGGAACAGATGCAAACTGAACACATTCAGGGATGGGGTGATCTTATTTAGCCATAGTTTATATGAAAAATATTTGAGTATATTATTCATAAGAAATTGTTTCCTGCTGGAGTTAAAATAATCAAGGAGAATTTCAATAACACCATTGGCAACGTAGAGAATAAACAGAGGTCAAAATTTGGGTTACCATCTAGTGCTTAATAATCTAAGAACTCTAGTCTTGTATCCACAGAACCTGGGGGAACAGAAAGATAAGGAAAATTTACATTGCATGGGGATTTTTCAGTTAATGGAATCTTGGACTCTAATGGAGGCTGGACATCACTAGCTTCCCACCCCACCACATTAAAAGACCATCTCCTGTGTCTCCCATGGTGATTTGTCATATGGTCATTCAACTTCTGCCTTGATATCCCATTGTAGGAGAGCAGAACTTGTCACCCCCAAATGTGTCTCTTTGGCATGAGGGTGAATTTAGGCTGATTATTTTTAAGAAACAGTCTAGGAAAGTTTTTCTTGTTACCTCCCTCTTAACTGTCTGAAGAATTTAGATAAAGGTCCCCTTCCAAGAATAGAGCTATCTGCACCAGAGACATCTCCAAAGAGCATGGCTAGGTGTGGAGGGGGAAACTGCACAGGGCCTCGACATCAGAGTCCACTCTGGGTCGCATTTTCTCTGGCTGGCCCAGCAAACATTTGTTTACCAAGCATTTGCTTTTCCATGTCCACATGAATTGCCTTCCTCCCCTTTGAAGTTCCAAACTACTTCCCCAACATCCTTTTCTGTCTTTGGCTGAAGATGTTGTTTATTAAGGTGAGGGCTTTGGCCATCTTGGTGAGTTACTCAGTCTTCCTAGGTCCCTCCCATGTGTACATGTTACTAAACTTTTGTTTGATTTTCTCTAGTTAATCTGTTTTATGTCGATTAAAATCTTAGACCAGCCAAAAGAACCTAGAAGTGTAGAGAAAAATTTCATTCTCCCCACCAGCAATTTCACTGTTGGACGCATCTCGTTGCTGAAATCACTTATATGGAGATGAAACTCCTCCCCAAAATGCTCACTAATTTTTCCTGGATCTGCCTTTAAATAGGAGAGAAGATTTGTTCCTTTTGTTTACAGATCACTATTTATATAATTAAAATATGATAACAGCTTAAGGAAACCTATTATGTTTTTCCCAATCTCTTCTTGCTCAGGCCAAGCAAAGTTACATGCACAGGTTTTGGAGCCCAGCTGAGATAAATTCCTTC